>NC_067222.1:38155258-38455258 GCF_019924925.1 Ctenopharyngodon idella | reverse complement strand
AAGTACAAGGCGATAATAGCGATAATGAACCACTCTAAACTTTCCTCATTTGAGAGCAATAACTGATCCTACTTGAAGCAGTTTTCCTTTGGATAAAGTGTTATTTTAGCACTGTTTCTATTTTCATCTAAATGAAAGGTCCTTAAAAAAAGTTAGCGGATCTCTATAGACAGAACCCTCCGAAAGTATCTGAACAGAATCATCTGAGATGTATCCAGAGGGAAGAAGATGATGGGGTGTATTAATAGGACTTGGGCTGTGCTGTAGGACTGTCAGAAGGACTGAGCTGATCATCAACATATCATCTTTCTAAACCTCCCTGTGGAATGGAGCAGGCAGCTCCATGAACTCCCCATATAAAGTTTTACCTCAGGAAATGGACTGTTTTCCTCAGAATTGTATTTCTCTTTCCATTTGTGGAAAGAATTACATTGAGAACTGAGTATATGATGAAAATTAGACTTTTTATGAACAAAGTTCTTATCTGATGCACATAAACTTCTGAAAACGTATTAAAAAAAAAAAATTGTCCAAAGATGAAATGCAAAATGAGGAGACCAGAGGGGGACGCAGCTGCTGCTACTCTGTAAACATTGGAATTGAAAGGACCTCTGGACTACCCCCAAGTCTCAGAGTTTATCAAAAAGTTTTACTGAGGGGATTGCTTTCTCAGATCTGCCTAAGCTGGTTTAACTTCAGTATCTATTTAGGTGCATTTTGGTGGTGCAACCAATATCAAACAAACGTTTGCTTGAGGGTAGAGCAGAATTGCCAGTGGCTGAATTGTCCATGCTATTCAATGATTTTGTTTTGGTGAAACTTATCTTGCTGTGTGTCTTCAACTCTCTCAACACCAATGTACTGTTTATCTTTGCATGTAAAACAGGCTATAAAACAGACTCGGTAATAAGATATCACCTTACATTAGGGAATATGGCCTTATTAGCAGTCAAGAGAAACAGTGCATGTCATTGCTGACAATATGATTGAGCTAGAGAACAGACACTGTCTGGACACATGGAATATCATTATTTTTACAGCAGGAGAACATGCTATTATATGGCATTTAATGGACAGTTTGCTTTATCCAAAGCAGTTTATGTCACTTGAAGGACTTGTCACTGGATGGATGGATAGATAGATGGATGGATGGACCATAATGACTGAAATTTGCACTCACAAATTAAAATGAAGCCAAATAATTTATTATAATTATACTATGGGGCTGTTAAATGCTCGAATCTGATTGGTTGACCACCGTTCTGAAGTGTGCAATTATTTTCAGGGAAACGCACGGCTAAAGTAGTTCTATCAGGTCTTGACCACATTGCAGTTTCATATCACTTTGCCAAATGTTTTCAGTTATCTCAATAGGTCCTACAAACGCAAAAGAAACAAAACCCACAATGACACCAACCAAGCAAATAAATATAGTAAACAATAGGACAAATTATTGTCATGGTTTTTGCCACAAAATACGTTTTATTGTGTCCTGAAAGCGCATATACTCTCTCCCGCTCTCTCTCTCTTTCAAACGTACACAAGTACTGTATAGTCAGACACACACTCGCACAGAAACGTTTTGTCAGCGCTGCTCTGAAGAATTAATCAGTAAAATAGTTTAGCAACTTAAAAGCTACATGACATGTCTCACCAGCGACGTAATAACTGTGTGGTTCTTGAGGTAGATAAACTTATAGTTTCACTATTAGTAGAGACACTGCTGTCGTGAGAGACGCACAGACTCAGGTAGGCCAATTCACATATGCTTATTCTCTCTCTCTCTCAACTGCATTTGAGTTTGAGTTTATTTGACATAAAAAAAAAAAAAAGTTGCAATACATCATTGTTACAACATCTTTGTCAAGGATATCACAATAAAGTTGCATTAACTTTTTTCCATTGTGTTTTAAGGACAAAAACCTGACAAATGTCTTGAAATACAACATCTGAACAGTGTCTTGAGGTGTGGTAACTGTAGTATAAGTGGAATAATTGACTCCGGGCCGTTGAATTATTAGAAAATAATGCATACCCAAGGTGTGACGCTTTGCGTCGTGGCTGCATTACCACCTCGTGTGTGCATTATTTTCTAAGAATCCAATGGCCGTCGTCAATTATTCCTTACATATAATTGTTTAAATTGAATTTACATTTAAATGGCATATCATTATCTCACAATGTTTATGTTTCAGCAGAGATTCCTGGCGCATGATTCTACATTGCATGTAAAACTTGAAGCCAATATGCAGTGTTTGACTTACTCCAAGAACAGCAGTCCATGCCGGCTTAATTAAAATGTCTGAGTTATTATTCATTTGCAAATAGGTGAAGAGCACAGGGCAGTTTTGCTTCCTGACTTGGAAGTTTAGAAAAACCCAGTCATGAGACTTTTAGATCCGATCTGCTTCGCTCCTTGCACACTAATGAACATTTTAATCAGTGCAGGCTTATTAAAATATATTTCACCTCCAATCTCTCATGTTTCGCATGGACATCTACTATCAGCAGGCAGGTAAACAGGGAGTTTTTTTTTTTTTTTTTCTCCCAGAGGTGTACAGACAGATTAATCAATCAGAGTAAGGCTTCTGAATACTTCTGACTTCTGATTCAGGCTTGACATGCTGTATATCAGACATTAACTGTCAGGGTTGGATGGGAGATGACTAAACCATGACAACTGAGATCCAAAGAAAGGCCTGAAAAGTCATTTTGGCTCATTTTCTAATGACACTTCCCATCGCTTGTGCCTAAAAATAAGATGTGATATTACAAATCATCACCCCGTGCATTGTTCAGTCTAAACCCCCTGACTATTAGGCCTGCGTGTGCTGTGGTGTGAGGGTAAAATTGTTCGCTATTCGCACTGCAGAATAAATCACAGTGCTTTTATTAGCAGCTCTGCCACACTGGTTTCAAATAGGCACAGTTTTATGAAGATTATTACTAGGAGATCATGTGGGGCTTCACAGCACAGAGAAAGAGCTGCCTGAAATTCAACACATTTAAACCAGAAAGCAGGTCCATTGGTTCACCAGCCATGTAATTAATCCAAAGTAAAAACAAACAGAAGAGAAATTTTTATAAGGCTGACTTACTACGATGCAAAATGACCAACATTGTTGCTGAATATACTGGAATTGTCAGGCATGTGTGATGATTGCAGGTGAGGTCATTTAGTAGAGCTGAATAACAGAGATAATGGGTTTTCTCATCCCTTTATTGAGGTTTGTCTGTCTCATGAGACTTTTAAAGGTCTGAAAATAATGTTGAAATCATGTGGCAGCAGCTTACCATCCTTACCTGTCACAGACAGATTGTTATACTCCCAAAGGGACCCTTGCAGAGAAAACTACTATTCATGTAAAATGCACTGACTGAAGTAATTACTCTGTCCCCTTGTGAAGGTCTAAGAGGTGGTCACAGGTCAGAACAGAAACAAATGGTTATTTCTAAACACTATCCATAGAGATAATGAAGGGAACAATTTGAATGTATCATTGAGTAGGTATTCTGTTGTACAGAGCAACACATCTTCTGCTGTTGTGTGCTGAGAAACAAACTGCTGTTCCAATTTGTTCCACAGCATGAAATGATTAAGCAGCATACAATGAAATAACAGGCAGGTAATAAAAAATATGTATTTAGTTTTATGTTAATATGTCAGTGTTTACAATGAATGATTTAATTTTATTTAACTAATATTTAACTTTGTTTAGACTGAGTAGAATTGAATAAACTGCATATAAATGAGCATAAAACTTGCTGTATATGTGTGTTTGTGTGTGTGTACACTAAATAAAAATTGGCTTACACTTTATTTTGATGCTCCATTTTACTAACTGTAAGTAACTTTGCAACTACATGTCAATTAAAGGGTTAGTTCACCCAAAAATGAAAATTATGTCATTAATTACTCACCCTAATGTCGTTCCACACCCGTAAGACCTTCATCTTCGGAACACAAATTAAGATATTTTTGATAAAATCCGATGGCTCAGTGAGGCCTCCATTGACAGCAAGATCATTTCAATGCCCAAAAAGCTACTAAAGACATATTTAAAACAGTTCGTGTGACTACAGTGGTTCAACATTAATGTTATGAAGTGACGAGAATACTTTTTGTGCGCCAAAAAAACAAAATAACGACTTTATTCAACAATATCTAGTGTTGGGCGATTTCAAAACACTGCTTCATGAAGCTTGAAAGCTTTACGAATCTTTTGTTTCGAATCAGTGGTTCGGAGCGTGTAACTGTCAAAGTCAAGTGATTTCAGTAAACGAGGCTTCGTTACGTCATAAGTGTTTCGAAATTTCAATGGTCCACCACTGGGGGGCGTGACTTTGGCAGTTTGATATGCGATCCGAATCACTGATTCGCAGCAAAAGATTCATAAACCTTCATGAAGCAGTGTTTTGAAATCGCCCATCACTAGATATTGTTGAATAAAGTTGTTTTTTTGGTTTTTTTGGTGCACAAAAAGTATTCTCGTCGCTTCATAACATTAAGGTTGAACCACTGTAGTCACATGAACTGTTTTAAATACGTCTTTAGTAGCTTTCTGGGCATCTGAAAGTGTTAATTATCTTGCTGTCAATGGAGGCCTCACTGAACCATCGGATTTTATCAAAAATATCTTAATTTGTGTTCAGAAGATGAACAAAGGTCTTACGGGTTTCGAACAACATGAGGGTGAGTAATTAATGACTGAATTTTTATTTTTGGGTGAACTAACCCTTTAACTCTCATTAGTATTAGTAGACTGTTAGGTAAGGGTTAGTAGAATAAGCTGACATACTTGCACTTATAGTATGTCTGTTGGGGATCATCAAAATAAAATATTAGCAGATAGTGTAATAACACTCTAATGAGAGTTAGTTGAGATGTAGTTACAAAGTTACATATAGTTAATAAAATGTCTAAAGTGGACTATCAAGAGGACTGTCAATGTCTTTTAAAAGTCTTTTATCTTGCTCTGCACTTTTTCATCAAGCGCTTAGCAAAGTATTGTAACACGTAATCCCATTATATTTACTAAAGAATCATTTTACTGTCTGGGAAGAGGATTCTGCTCTTGCTCAAAGCTGGCACCCTTGTATTTCAATAGTTATGCAACACTTTGTCTCAATTTTATATCTGTTATCTCTCAACACAGGGATTTCAATTCAGAGAGTACAGCATGGTGAAGATTACTACATATTGAAACAGGCAGTTCTAGAATGCTTTAATTCTAGTTATGTATCATGTATACAATTCATGAATACAGAAAAGCAATGAAAAGAAGCTTCCAGAAAGGAAAGTCTCGGTAGATATGCGGATTCCCTAACGGAGATGGAGGGAAGACCACAGAGAGAACTGAACTTCAGCATCACACCCATTACCCCTCTAACTCAACCTGACACCATGTCCTTTAGGCCTGCTTACCGCCGCAGTGCTGACGAAGCGCTGCAATACCCAGTACTAGTTTGCTGAGCCGGTTGACGTGAGAGGCCGTTTGTGAAGCGTGCCGGCAGCACAGCTCTGAACAGACTGAGTGTGTCTGAGCAGCTGGCACTGTCATTCATCCTGATGCCTCTTGTGCTCATGGTGAGCCACAGCCAAATGACAAAGCTCCAAACCTTTGTATATCATTGACTGTAGGAGAATGAGTCAATTAGAGCTGTTTGTCACGGGAGAGGCGATCATTAAAAGCCACAGTGTGGCAGATTACCCTCGAGTACTGACTGCCTTCCATACCTGAGCTGTTCCTTCACATATTCTTCATGAATATGTAAGCACTTTTTTTGCTGTCGGGTACCTTACTTTGTCCTCAGTAGATGCACTTCTCACATATAGAAAGAACATTACAACAGACAGTGGAAAGTGGTGGAAAACAGACCTGAGGCAAGGTGAACTTGATGAGGAGGAATCATCAGTTGCCCTGCTTTCAAGATGAAAGTAAACAGTCAAAATAGTCATTGTCAAAAAGAAAAAGAAAGGTGTTATTTTAAAATGTTCATTTTTCTTGTGTGTGTGTGTCATTAAGATGACAATAATTGATAATACAACAGAAAATATGTGGACTATTTCTTGGAGGTAACTCAGCTCAACTTGATGAAATCTTGTGAGCAAAAGACTGTACTTCCCTCTACTGGTGATTTTATGGCAATGTGTCTTAAAATACAAAACTTTGCTTCCTCCTTGTCCATCAGCTATTCAGTCATCTGCTGCGATGCTTCTTTTTCTTCACCACTGTAACACTGAGCCTAAACATTAAAGGGTTAGTTCACCCAAAAATGAAAATAATGTCATTAATTACTCACCCTCATGTCGTTCCACACCCGTAAGACCTTCGTTCATCTTCAGAACACAAATTAAGATATTTTTGATAAAATCCGATGGCTCAGTGAGGCCATCTTTGACAGCAAGCTAATTTCATTTTTTCAATGCCCAGAAAGCTACTAAAAACATATTTAAAACAGTTCATGTGACTGCAGTGGTTCAACTGTAATATTATAAAGCGTCAAGAATACTTTTTGTGCACCAAAAAACAAAATGACGACTTTTCAACAATATCTAGTGATGGGTGATTTCAAAACACTGCTTCATGAAGTTTCGAAGCTTTACGAACCTTTTGTTTCGAATCAGTGGTTCAGAGCATGTATCAAACTGCCAAAATCACATGAACTGTTGAAATTTCGAAACACCTGACGTAAGGAAGCCTCATTTAGTACTGAAATCACGTGACTTTGCCACTCCAAACCACTGATTCAAAACAAAAGATTCGTAAAGCTTTGAAGCTTCATGAAGCAGTGTTTTGAAATCACCCATCACTAGATATTGTTGAATAAAGTCGTTCTTTTGTTTTCTTTGGTGCACAAAAAGTCATCTTTTGAGACAACCAGTCACAGTCTGGTTGAGCATATATCTGGGTTAACAAGTTCAATAAACCTATGACAGACAAGAACCTGCATTTAAAAATTACAGTATGTGAATGAGATGCCTGTATTGATTTGTGTATGAAAGCAGAGAACTGCAGAGTTTGCCAGAGCAGGGTCCTATCTCTGTTTAACTTTACAGTAGTTACCACTCCATACATTTTTTTGAATGCCACTGAATATTTACACACATAATGTCTAGTTCTACAAAGAAATAAATACTTAAGGCATCTTTACACAGTCGATTTAAGGCTGCTCTAAAGCGGGTCTGTGTCTGCTCAGAAATCAGTGTAAAGACGCAATGCCGCATTAAAGCAGACCTAAAATACGCCGGGTCTGACCCACCTTCAGGCCCTAGTATCAAAGGGCTCTGATACTGTTCTGGTTCAGTGTAAATGAACGCGAAATATAGCCGCCCTAAACTACGTCATTGTCATGACAACCAAAAGCATTCCAGTCAGCTCAGGCGGCGCGAGATTCAAGAAGCAGTAGACGAAACATATAGGGCAAATTTAAAAAAAAATGTCTACCAACAAGGGGCAGTGAAGTAAAAGAGTCCTGTACTTACATCGTGAAGCAAACCACCACAATAACAGCAGAGAATCATTGTTTATCATCAATTGTCTTTCGCCGTTTGTAATTTTCCTATGAAGAGGAAAGGTAAATGCTGAGGTAAATGCTTAACACAATTGGCGTCACTATGATTGTGCATTGTTATATTATATTCCAAAAATCATCCCCTTGAGGACGATATTTCACCCACACACGACGGTCTGGTGACATCTGCTGTCCTGCCTGACACGCAAACGCTAGCATCATTTGTTGTTTCTGGCTCTTTGAAAAAAAAAAAAAAAAAAAAAAAAAAATGTTCGACCTCTTTTAATCCTGTGGTGATCTACCCGGTGTAGGCCTAATAATGAATAATTTCTTTGTAGCATTTGTTCCAACTTTAACAATTTTTATTAAGAAATAGAAAAAAACTATCAGTACCACAGAATTATGACAAACATCAAAGCGTGAGATAGCTATAGCATGCAGAGTAAATTAATTTAAAATTTCGTATTTTTTAATTTCGAGTTTTATTTCATTGTTTATTATTTCATTATTTTTAAATTAATTTTGTTAAAACTGTAGTTTTAAAATAGTTATGTTCAAAGCATTGTTTCCCGTGATTTTAATTCCTGTGTAAATGCATTTATGCCACTTCAGAGAAGCATTAAACAGTCTGTAAATGCACATTTCTGTGATTTTATGCCGCTTCAGAGTTGGTTTCTGTGCCGCTTTTTCTGTGTAAAGATGCCTTAACATTCAACTGAAAACTTCTTTCTTTTTCAGTGTTATCATTGTTCTCTTTGCAACTTATGTTTCAGTCTAAAATCAGAAAACAGACAATATGACTTTCATGCCTTGTTCCTTAGCTTGTTTAACCCTGATTAACTTTTTAGAGTTGGATGTCTTCCAACTGATAACCACAACTGGAGCAAGTACCATCTGCTAAATGTCACTGATGGCTCTGCAGATTTACGTGAACTTTGGAACACCATTCAGAGAAAGTCAAAGGACTTTCGTCTAAAATGTGTGGGAGTATTAGACAGAAAATTCTGTGAAAATGCATTGACAATCAAATTAGAGTACTAATTTTGTACAAAATGTGTCCAATGGAGTTACATTAATATTATTAAAACATCTCCACATGTTTTAACATCTTCACTATCATACTTTCCTACAAATAAATATTTACATTGTGCCTGACAGTACATTTTTATCAAAGGAAAATAGTAACTATAACAAGTTTGGCTAGGATTAATTTAATATTCAACTGGTAAAAATGAAAACAGTAGCAAGAGCAGAAATGAAGAGGTTAATTCTGTGCAGAACACTGTGTGGCTTTTTTTCTAGGTGATATATAAGGGCAGAGGTGGCTCAGATCTGTCACACACATGCCACTCTTCTAGTGAACGCCTGCTGGACTGCTGTCACATTAAAACGGTAAAGCCAAAATTCTACATTTCTCAAATCTAGCATTTTTAAAATGTATACATTTTTACATTGATGTTCAGTGAATGCTTAAGAAGAGTGATAGTGTAAATGCATTGCAGCTGAACTAATTTCTCAAAGCTAACAAATGTGCTTTGTTACCTTGCAAGTGTTTGATGTTGACATTTTGATAATTGTCTCTTAGTTGGGATGAGCCCCTTTGTACTGCTATTGTTGTACACACTGGGGACATCAGTGGTGCTGGCAGACCCCAACAAAGTGCAATCCAGACCCTCAGAGGAGCCGAGGCTCTCGGTAGATCCAAAGCCCTCGGAGGAACCCACTGGCCAAAAAAGTGAGCCTTGCTCAAAGGGATGTACCTGTCTTCAAGATGACTACAATTTAGAGCTCAACGTCTACTGCAGCACACGCAACTTCACCCAGGTTCCCTCCGACATCCCTCTGTCTACGCGCTCCCTATGGCTGGATGGAAACCTGTTTACTAACTTACCAGCGGCTGCTTTCGAAAAGCTGTCCAATCTGGAGTTCCTAAACCTGCAGAGCGGCCTGCTTGTCTCCCTCGATGGCCATGTCTTTAGAGGTCTGAATTCCCTTGCTCACCTGCACCTTGAGAGGAACAATATTCGTTCATTACCTGGCACAGTCTTCCAGGGCACACCCAACCTTGCGTCCCTCAGTCTCAACAACAATCAGCTGTCTCGAATAGATGACAGGTTGTTCGCTGGACTCAGCCACATGTGGTTGTTGAACCTAGGATGGAATTCACTGTCTGTCCTGCCTGAGACGGGGTTCCAGGACCTACATGGATTACGAGAGTTAGTTCTTGCTGGGAATCGTCTGGCGTATCTCCAACCGCAGCTATTTCAGGGTCTTACTGAGCTCAAAGAATTGGACCTAACTGGAAACTATCTAAAAGTTATCAAGGCAAATGTGTTTCTGAAACTACCAAAGCTGCAGAAGCTTTATCTGGCCCAAAACCAGATCGTGACCGTGGCACCTAGGGCATTCGTGGGCATGAAATCTTTAAGATGGTTGGATCTCAGCAGAAATCGTCTATCTGCACTTCACGATGAAACTTTCCTTGGTCTACACAGCCTACATGTGCTTCGCCTGTCAAATAACTCAATTAGTAGTCTAAGACCTGGGACTTTTCGTGATTTGCAGTATCTTGAGGAACTCTGCTTTTGTCACAACCAGATACGAGCCTTGGGATTAAAAGTTTTTGAAGGACTGGGTCAATTAGAGGTGCTGAACATGGAGAACAACCGGCTACAAGAAGCACGCATGGGCACATTTATAGGCCTGAATCACCTTGCTGTGATAAAACTGACTGGCAGTTGTTTTCACAGCCTACCGGATCAAGTTTTCAAGGGTCTGACAAAGATCCACAGTATTCACCTTGATAGAGGCTGTTTGACAAAAGTCTCAGCCCAAAGTTTCACTGGTCTAACAGGTCTTCGTCGCCTTTTCCTGCAACACAACAACATTTCTACGGTGGACCGTCAGAGTTTTGTGGAACTACAAGGCCTGCAACAGCTTGATCTAAGGTTCAACCAGTTAACGTCCATCACCTCCCACACATTTTATGGTCTGAAGAATCTTGATTACCTGCTACTGTCAGGCAACTTACTTCACAATTTTCCTGCTGAGGCCTTACTGCCACTGCAACACCTTTCTTGGCTGGATCTCTCTGGAAACAAGTTGGAGTTCCTACTTAATGCGACTATATACATGCTGCCACGTTTGCGTTACTTGAACCTGAAAGACAATGTACTGGTCAACCTTCCAGCTTCTATTCCTGATAGCTTGGATCAGCTCTGGCTCTCAGGAAACAACTGGAAATGTGACTGTAGTGCTAAACCCTTCCGAGATTTCATTCTACAAAAGCCACAGGTGGTTCCACTGCAGGTTGAAATGCTTGGGGAAGGTGAGGAGCCCCATACACTTGTCACAATATACAATAACATCACGTGTGCCAGCCCACCCAGCGTTTCTGGACTTGACCTGCGGAACATCGCCAGTGAACATTTTCGGGACTGTTAAACTTAAAAATATTAATTCTACTACACCACAGATTACGTTTTCTATTCAGTCAGTATAATTCAAATCCATGTCAGAACTTCCATTCATGACTTTTATTTAACTCAAGACATATCTTCTTTTGTGAAAAGATCTTAAAAAGATCCTGAATCCAAGTCATGTAAAAATAACAATGTTACTGGATATATGTCAATTGTGTTGATATTTTCAGGCAATTATATATTTTTTGGAAATAAATTTAAATAAAGACTACTGTAAAAAATCTTAGGCGGTAAAAAGCGACATGTATAAAAAAGATATGTCAAAACTTGTTTTTTGTGTGTGTAAAACATTTTAATGATGGAAAAAATACTAAGTGGTTTCACTCCATTACATGCCATAGAGAACATGTAGAAGATACATTTCCTTAAAATATTTGAAAAATAACAACTGTACAATCAAGTATCAATTACAGTATTGGTTAAAAAGTATTATAGCTTAAAAAAGCTCTCTTTTTTTGGAGAATGAGAATCTTCTTTCAAAATTAAACAAATAGTGTTTGTTTATGGTCTCTAAAAGGACATTGCGCAAATGCTCATTCCGATAAACCAAATCCAAATATGGTGATATGTACACAATATTGATCCATGCTCTAAGTCCAAAGGCCTGCTGTGCAGCACCTTCAGGTTTGGGAACAGTCAATTCCCTATTTGTCAACCACTTCTTCAGCAACATTCTAAAACAACCACATAAATAACAATCACAATCATTTAAAAATGAAATGTAACTTTACTTAATACCCCTTGTAGGGTTTGATAATAAAGCACTTGGCGACTCAATTTACATATGGTGAAACTACCATGACAGGTCAGTTTTAGACAAGTTTTACATTCATGCATTTCTTCAACTGTGGATAAAAGAGTAAATAAAAGAGTTTCACTATATTCTGACTGGTTTATTGAATTTGTCCACCACCAACAACAGTGGACATGGATATATTACACAAAAATTGTACACAACTAGAAAATGGTACACAAAATTGTAGATTTTTTTGCTAACTACAAAATCTAAATCAGTATAAAGGTAATGTTTTTATTTATTATTATTATTTTAGAATGTTTCAGTTCTGAAAGAATTCTGTTATGATTTTTTTTTAACAAACACCATTCCACTACTTTCCACATTTCTACCATAGCATATTAGGCCTATGTATCCAAAATACCTGAAATTAATATTTTCACACTTTTTGCACAATTTGACAAAATTGCAGCCTAATGACCATACAAATAGGCTATTCAGTTCACAGTAACATTTATTTAGTTTTTGTCACACATCACGTCTCATATTTCAGCTCAATCTCTTAACTGACACTGTTTTCATAGTTTGAAACTGAAAATATGTGCCCTTCATAAAAAAGATATGTTTGTTTTTGATTATAATAATAATAATAATCCCAAATTGTTAACACCTTGGAGATAAACTTATTATATGAAGAAACACGTTTGATCGAGGCAGCTGATAGCCTAGCTAATCCTGTAGCCTAAGAACTTGATTAGCAAGTTTCGCGCCAAAACATCTACATGAGCGATGCAGTGTTGTGTGAATAGTGTTGGTGACTAGTACCCTATAGGGTGACTACAGCAGGGGCAAGGCCAGAAATGTTAAAGGAAGTCTGGAAAAAATCAGCACAAGAAATGCACATTTTCAAGATCAAAGTTTCAAAACAGCAAACAACAACCTATAAAAAAACTACACTGTAAAAATGTCACTTATTCAACCTAAAAACATTTGAAAAAGTTCTGTTGAGGTTTTAAATAGCCTAAGTATGATCAAATTGGCTGTACAAGTCATTTCAGCTTAAATTAAATTAAAACTGACTTTAAGTTGAATCTCTTATAGCCTAATTTGAAATTGATTAAATTTTATTTTTGAGTAAAAAAACATGTTGGTATGGCTTATTGATCATATCATTTTTACATTGCATGACAAACAAAATAAAATGGCTCAAGTATGTCATTATATGAATTCATGTTTAGAATTTTTTTTTTTTTAAACTATAATGAGAATTATAGTTATTGGTTCTCAAATGTTTGTATCCTAACCTTGCATATTCTTCTGCAATATAAGTCTGAGACGACGGAACATATGGTTACAAACGGAGATTAACTTATCATTCATAAGTGTCTCTGTTAGTTCGCCTTAAAGGAATCGCAGGATTCACTCGGTTTCTTGCGGCAGATCAATAGGATATTTTATATAACAATTGGGATTTTGAACTGATTGATATTTGCTTTGCCAAATCTTACCTTGCGTCGTAAAGATAACATTGGACAGAAACTGACGAATATTTAACGTTTCATTTTGACATATGCACCTATAGGGAGAGGTGATGTATTTCATACATCTATTTGGAAAAATAGCCTTGGCCCACCCGTAGCTTCGCCAGTGGTACAGCATAGATTGATATGTGTATGTTCTACAGCGCGTGCGGTCACCGTGGCAACTACAGTTTAGTTAGTTGGCGTAACGACTTCAGTCCGCATTCAGAGTCAGCCGCAGCTGCTGCTTACAGTATTTCGAAAGAAAAAACTACGCACCTGCCAAATACAAGAAATGCAAAGGAATACGCATCTCTACGATCTTATATCCAAGATACCATCCCTTGACTCTGACCTGTCATCCGTAAGTTCATATTTCATATTAAGGCCTATATTACCAGTATCAATGTCAACGAGGAGGACCAAGTCAATGAGGTCCAGCTGAACTGTGATATTAAATCTTAAAAGCTTTACAATAAAGGTAGACTAAATGAAATACATACAAACACAACATTTCACACTGCAGTCGGACAATGAAGAAGAGATATCTGTCCTTCAGCGACCACAAGTGATTCAGCTGCTGAAAGAGACCAGGATGAATCTGGAGTGTGTTTCACTGGAAGAGCCAGGAGTCAAGGTGTGTGTGTGTGTGTGTGTGTGTGTGTGTGTGAGAGAGAGAGAGAGAGAGAGAGAGAGAGAGAGAGAGAGAGAGAGAGAGAGAGAGAAAGAAAGAGTTTATCTCTAATAACTTCTCAGATCACATTGTCTTACATAAAGCATATATGCAAATCTGTATATCACAGCTATTGACTTCCTGGACTGATGATGACCAAAAAGGTGACAAAACAGAAGGATCACTGAATGAAAGTGTGGCACATAAAACAGAAACCAATGTGCCTTTGCAAGAAAAAGGAAACAAGACTGGATGGACAGAGACCCAGCTCTGCCCTGCTTTATCAATGACAGTAAGTTTGGTTATATATAATCAGATTATTAGACCACCAGAGCTAAACAAAAGGTATGTGACAAATTATTATAAACAGCCTCTTGATACCCGGCTGGGATCTCGACCAAGTCCTTCAGACTCGAAAGCAACACAATCCTCTTGTCAAACCAATTCAGCCATAACTCAAAGGTTGGATTGCAGACACTGTTTTATTCATTTAGACTGCATGTACATTTCAGATGAACATAAGAGAACAACATGAAAATTATTTAATGGAGCAGCTGGTTGCTTTTTGTGAGAAGAAATTAAATGAGATGGAAATAAAGACAAATGTTTCACCTACGAAAACCCATATTATACAAGAATCATCGCTCAGGTAGAGTCATATCATATCATCTCTATTGCTACTATGACAGTAAATTTACACTACCGTTCAAAACTTTGTGGTCAGTAAGTTTTTTTTAAAGAAATTAATCATTTGTTTCAGATTTGATTGAAAGTGACAGTAAAGATATAATGTTACAAAATATTTCTATTTCAAATAAATACAGATCTTTTGAACTTTCTATTCATCAAATAATCCTGAGAAAATGTATCAGTTTCCACAAAAATATTAAGCAGCACAACTGTTATAAACATTGATAATAATAATAAATGTTTCTTCAGCATCTAATTATCATATTAGAATGATTTCTGAAGGATCATGTGACACTGAAGACTGGAGTAATGATGCTGAAAATTCAGCATCACAGGAATAAATTACATTTTTTTAAACATATTAACATAGAAAACAGTTATTTTAAATTGTAATAATATTTCATAATATGTTACACCATTTTCACTGTATTTTTGGTCAAATAAATAAAAGACTTCTTTCAAAAACATTCAAAAATCTTACCGACCCTAAACATTTGAACAATAGTGTATATTCTCATGTTTACAGATTTCCACACTGCAGGTTAAATGTGTCTGTGACTTTTCCCAGATGTACTGGGAGACAGATGAAGGACTTCAAAGAGACCTCAGCAAAATTACAACTCAATCAAGAGTCTCCCACCATATATATTGACTTGCGCAACAACAAATTTCAAACAAAACAATCAGCCATTAGCCGGAGTAACAGTGTCATATGTCCTGTAAACATGGAAAAGGAAATGAGCTCCACTAAGAGGACGACTAAAACAAATGCAAAAGCAAATAGGCAGAAAAGGTAAGAGATCACATAAATCCAGTGTTGGGGAAAGTTACTTTTAAAAGTAATGCATTACAATATTGCATTACTCCCTAATTGCATTAGTTACTTTTTTATGAAAAGTAATGTGTCACATTACTTTTGTGTTACTTCTTCTCACCTGGGCTGCAGCTTGCTTGTTTGTCTTTTAATAACAACAACAACAACAAAAGTTATATTTTTGGCAAATGTTAAGGTCCTTTCACACTAAAAGTGAAATGAATAAGCCTCAGGCTGAAGAAAATGCATATTCACACCTGTACAGTAGAGGGCGCAGCTCAAACAAACCTTTCAGCTGTGCTCCATTCTGGATTAAAGAAGAATAGGACACATGAGAAGGAAGTTCAACACTCTTATTTCTAAATCTAAAGTAATTTTTGCTTATTAGTATGGTTGAATTAGATCATTGAAGGTCAGCAGAAAAGACATTGGTTAATAAAGTGAGATTAAATACATAAAGTATATTTGTGTAATTTAACATAGTTAAATATTACAGGTTTTCGTAAAATTCTGAGATTGCATTTCACTGTTTTTATTCATTTTAAGGAATACTAAATGTTTTTGTGCAAGTGAGATGAGTAAATGCATGTTCATATTTAGTCTAGAACTACAATAACCATCATGTTCACACAGTGCACACAATAACTCAATACTTTATTTCTTTCAACATGAGGACAGGAGAGCTGTCAGTCAATATATGTGAAAAAGTTATTTTTTTATAATCAAATGTTATTTGAAAAAGTAACTTAGATATTTTGTTGTAAATTGAAAAAGTAATGTGTTACTTTACTAGTTACTTGAAAAAGTAATCTGATTACATAACTTAAGTTACTTGTAATGCATTAACCCCAACACTGCATAAATCTTTCAGGTAATGAACAGCTGATGTACAGTACAATATACTCCCACTACATCTCATAAGCTCAGTCATAATGCATGTTTATTTTTCATTTATAGAGAATTTGCTGGGAAGAGTTTACTCCAAAACACCAGACAGCCAAAACAAAGTGTGGTAGAGATATCTGGGAGCTGCAGAAATTCACAAGATTTTGCTGAGGCTAGGCAGAAAGACTCCTCAGGGAAAATCATAAAGGAAAAACAGCTTGATGATTTTGAAACTAGTTGCAGTGAACCTAGTATTCAGCAGGTCAATGTCTGCGGTTCTACTGCAAAATATGACCAACATAAACAGAATTCTTCTCACATTCCAGCTGCTCAAAACAAACAAAGGTACGAAGTATTCATACATTTTCTTCACTCTCAGGAATTATGCATAAACTAATGTAAAAACTGTATGACCATGCACTAACACAGTCATAAAGTCAGATGGCAGAAGGATCTGAAGTTCTTGCAAACAATTAGACCTCAACGTTCTGCTAATAACAGGGAGGAAGCCGCTGAGAGGACTGATATTCTTTATGAGCCTGTGAGTTATTTGCAGTTTATCTATAAAATTAAAAAAAAAAAAAAAGTTTTCATATTTAGAGTACTCACTCCCCTTAGGAAGCATCCTACCTTCCCTCAGTGAACACCCTACCTGCGGATCTACAGATGAGGGAGTGTTTGCTGCTGACTGTGTCCTTGTCCAGTCCTGGGGTGGTGGCTGGAAGAATGCAGAGAAAAGCACAGACAGTGGATTCAGTCTTCATCAAATCACATGTTTACAATGCACTCATAGCATGGTTCTTGTCTTTGGTATGTCTTATTATTTTTGGCAGTGAAAAAATATTTGACATGCTATGCTACATTTCATCTCTCCGTTACCTGTTCTGTGACAGACTGATCCCAAAAACTGCAATAGAAAAGGTAATAAGCTTGATGCCCCTTTCTGGGTGGCTGGGCTGCAGCAGGTTTATAAGGAGGATGGCTTGGCCTTGTACATCTGTGCCATGTCTCTCGAAGATGGCTGTAGGAAATCCAGGGTGAGTTCTAAACATAATCCTCAGCATATTTTTCTTATAAAATATTTGGCTCATTTAACAATGCTTTCTTCAGATTTCCCACTTAGATTCCATGTGGGCCAAATATTATTTTAAAAATAAGGTCTTTATTGACAAGTTTATATTGGAATCTGATAATTTTTCTCATAGATTGGGGAGGTGGAAAAGAACGAGAGCAAGTTTTATAGGCGAGTTTGCAAGTTTTTTGCTCAGACGTCATTGAAGACTGTTGCATTCTGGGTACCTCAGCTTAATCATTTGCTGGAGGAACAGGCTTATCCTACACATGTCCACATGCCCTCATCTTACCTGGATTGCTTCATCTCTGTCAACCCAAATATAGAGGTTTTATATGATTTATGTATCCAATTTGTTTACAGTTACTGAGACATTATTATCTAAATCCTTAATGCACTTTGTTTCAGGCTGTTGAAAAGGCCTTTAGTGCGATCCCAGGATTCTACTGGCAAACTCTGGAAACCGAAGACCAAAAATGTCAAAGGGCAGAAGCCATAAATTCTCAAGAATGTCATACTGAGGTGAGAGAGTCTTTCAAAAATGCCATTTTACCTTTCAGTTAACATAATAATAATATAGCTTTGTATTGTATGGCTATTTTTTTTTTTGCTTTCAGACGGCACTTGTTCTGATAGGCAGGGCATTGTTTCTTAACCCACTGGCAATGCATCACACACTTGAGCTTATGTGCAGATCAAGTCTAGATGTATGTGGTATCCGTTTCCTCTACCCACTCCAAGAGCTACTGACAAACTTTGCAGGTACATATCATCTCCCACCATAATTACACAACATGTACAAATTGCATGGGTTAATGCATATCCTGTCTTCTAGTCTGCAAGTCAGTTATGCATAGCGAGGGACAGCCAGTGCTCACTGTGGCTTTCCGGGGTCCTCACGCTAACTCAGTGTGGCAGGAGATCGCAGGGCCATCAGACGCCCAGCTGGCAAGGCGGACAGATCCAGCATCCATCAACGCCCTGTACCATCACAGTCAAGACCAGACCCTGCTCTACTCGCCCCGTCTTGCCAGTCTTGTACATCTGGGGCTCTGCTTGTGGTTTGGTGGTAGAATAGCAAAAAACACCCTGTCAATGTTAGTATCTTAGAATGTTAGCATATTAATTCTTTCATCATTTCCGCACCCTTGTGTTATCCCAAACTTGAATAATTGTCTTCCATATGTGAAACACAAAGATATTTCAAGGACCTGTCAACAGCTGCTTTTGTCTATACTATGAAAGTCAATGGGAGCAAAACCTTCAACTCCAAAGATGACGTAAAAGTAGCATCAAATTAATCCATACAATTTAGCGGAAGTCTTTTGAAGCAACATGATCACTCAGTATGATGAACAGACCGAAATTTAAGCTTTTATTCACTCTCAAATCAAAACATTAATCAAAGGATGACATTTTATATTGTGATATAAACCTAAAACATGACATTTGGTGATTATGAGACATTAATTGATATTTGATGTCTATATGTGTGTGTGGGCTGATTTTGATTTAAACTGAGTCATACATTTACATCTACATTTCATCATATAACGTGAGCATCTCGCTTCAGAAGTTCAAGTTGTATGGATTCATTTCTCTCTATGCTTTTTGGAGCTTGACAGTTTTGGGTTCTAAATAAAAACAGAAAAAAAATTCTTCAAAAACTTCATCTTGTGTTTCATAGAAGAAAATCATACAAGTTTGGAATGATACGAGTAAATGATGAGCAAATTTTCATGTTGGGGCAAACTTCCTTTGAACTACCTGCTGACTATTGCTCTTAACAGGGTTCAGGACTCAGAGGAGGGTGACAGAGGAGAAAGATCCCAAATCCTGACATCTTCTCCAGCAACTTTATGTGCCACTGTGAAAGGTGACTAGAAAATAAAAACTTTGTCATTATAACAGTTTCTAACTTCTAAAAGTCAAACTTTATACCCCTTTTGCCTTTGCCTCCATACAGCGGATATGTTTCTCCTTGTGTCTCCTGTGGTTGGTCCATGCTGTTATAGCTATATACTATCTGCATGCGCAAAGACAGGCTTCAGTCTGTTGGGACTTCAAAGGGCACAGATCTCCAGGAAACAAGCTCAATCTCTGGGTCTCACCACCAAGCAGGTGAATAAACCCAAACGTGAGCCTGTACTAGTACAGAGATATATTGAAACTGAGAGTTGGACACTACCATGACATTGATGCTGATTGCATTTGTCTGTCTCTGTTAGGTTGCAGCGTTCTGTCATGCTCCCACAGTGTTGCTGGATGGAGAACAGGTTGAGCTGTCCTCTCATTGTCTTGTGCTGCTCATGAGGAGAGAAAGTGCAGTTAGACACTGTTCCAGACTGCCGATAGGTAGAGCATCAGGATAGCACATATTGTGCCAGCCGCTTACTGTATGTAAAGCTGTGCAAAGATGCTCCAAGAATTAAATGTCCTGTTTCTTTGCCTGATGAAGGTTTGATGAATGAACTTGCTGCACAAGGCCTTATTGGATCAATCCGTGCAAGATTCACAGATGTTGTTGGTCCACATGTCTGCTTTTACACTGTACCCTACTCTAAAACCCACCACAATGTTTTGGGTATACACATTACATTGCGTTTTCATAATTTACTCAATTACCACCCAAGTGTATTTTGACATTTATATGATGTCCTACAGGTGGGCTCATGTGGACAGTGCCAGAGTGCAGCCACATGGTCCTGTCCAAACACACGTATCCCTCTTGGCCAGATGTAGAGCAGGTGGTGGTTCTCACATTGACTGGTCAAAACATCATGAAGAATGAAATGGGCTTTCTACATAAAGTTCTCAGGGGAGATGAAGCAGGTACATAAACTCTACCTAAAACAGAGGTTTCAATCCTGCTCACGGAGGACCACCATCCAGCAGAGTTTAGCTCCAATCCTAAAAAAAAAAACACTTGGACCAGATAATCAAGATCTTCGGTATCACTAGAAACATCTAGGTAGATGTGTTAGAGCCAAACTATGCAGGAAAGTGGACCTCCAGGAGGAGGATCTCTGACCTAAAACTATACCTTCACAAAAGTACCTGTGTACTTGCTTGAGTAAATCACTGTAAGTAAGTTTCAGCATCTGGCTACCAAATCTACTTTTTTCTTGTACAAGCAGGACAAGATGGATTTGAGTTGCTGGCATTGAAGTGGGAGCCCAAGCTGTCTCAGCGGCAGGCGCAAGAGTTGAGTCCTTTTGAGATTGGGGACAGAGAGTGGCAGAGCAGTGTGCAGAGCTTGACATCCACCCCTGCCCTGGTCTTGGCTCTGAGGAGGGTGAGGGCATTCATCACCCTACGTAGTCTTTTACCACAAAATTACCCAGGAAACCTGCATGTATTGATGTCCCCCACTCCTGAGACAGCTTTCAGACAGACCTGCCTCTTCTTCTCGGAGGCAGAATTGGTCCCCGGTGAGGATTCAACTACAATAATACCAGTTTGGTAGGGATGATCTTTATAACACAGTTTACTTAACTTAAGCATCTTCATCTTCAGATCACAGCAGTCGTCCATCATTGAAATTCCTACCACTTCATCACATTGACACTCCTGGTATGTACAGAACCAAGCCAACATATATTTTACCCTCCCATGCGCTCCGGGAACTGACTGTCAATCTATGACAACCCTCAGGTCTCAGAAGTCAGTCGCTTTACAGTTACATGACAGTGGGTAAGTGATGTCTTCTCAGAACATGTCCTTTTTAAAGCTGTCTTTCATGGCTTTTTCTCTCAGCTTCCTCCCTCTGTACTCTACAGGCCCAGAGCCACTTTTGACTCTAGCTCTGTTCAAGCCTGGAGCCTGGAGGCACTGCTTTGGTAAAATTCTCACCATAATCAAACAGAATGGATATACTCTAGTGGGCTTACGTGTGCTTCTGCTGGACTCAAACATGGCAAATGCACTGATACATCCACCGGAGCAACAGGTCAATCTGTTCTCTTCTTCCTAAATATCCTAAAAAGAGTAAATAATCACATTTATTCTAGACCGCTGTGAAAAAGAAGTACACATTAGCATACTTTTAAAAAGAGTACTTGTGGGGGAAAAAATATATATTATATATGAATAAAGAATTACTTTTAAAGAATATTAAGTGGAAACTGAATGTAATGTTTTCAACATTTAAAGGTGCAGTAAGCGATTTCTGGGAATCATTGAACAGTGTTGATATTTGAAACCAATTCAAACAAACACACCCCTCCCTTCATGGTTCCTCTCTCTTTCTAGTCTTTTTTTTTTCAAATCTCCTTCTTGCTCACTCTCTCTTCGCCCCCTACTGCTGATTAGCTACAAGTGTGTTGCGCTGCTCAGTCCGATCCACTTTCAACAACGTTTCTCGGAAATTGCTTACTGCACCTTTAATTGCATATTAATTGCAAAATATACTTTTTTTTAAAAAGCACGACAAAACATGATTTAAAATGTACTTTCAAGTAAAACTTTTTAATTTGAAATTATTACAGTGCTAAGAAACTGTCATGAAAGTGTCCTCTTTCAGAACTCTTCAGTGACCTTTTAATTACTAGTAAATTATCTGCAAGTACAGTATTTTAAAAATATAATTTTATGATTTGAAATACACTCCAACAGTACATTCAATACAATTGTATGCATTTCTTTTTTACAAGGGGATATTATCCAGAGAACATTTACTAATGCTATAGTTCAGCTTGAGTGTGTATAAGAAACAATTTTTCATGTTTATTTGATGTCCAGGAACCCACTGAGGAGCTGGAGTTGAAGTACTTGAGTTCCGGCCCCTCGCTGGCTTTGGGTTTACTGAGAGTGAATGCAGTAATGAGGCTGTTGGAGCTGATGGGTCCTGAGGACCCTGTTGAAGCCCGTACTATAGATCAGACACTATGGAGGGCCCAGTATGGCTCTGAAAGGCTGGATAATGGCATCTATGGTCAGCACTCTGACAAAAATAATCAACCGTTAAAGTCTGGTCAAAGCTCACAAACATTATTTGTACATTCTTGTGCAGGATCTCCATCTTATCGAAAGGCTGTAGAAGACATAAAACTGGTATTTCCAGAGGGTGTGTGCTGCACTGAAACTTCAGTTACGAGACACGAGAAGGTATTGTAACCTGTTTTTCCTTCCCACAAGTATATTGGTGCTATAGTTAAACATCTCCTCTGTCTTATTTCAGATATCCTGTTTGCATTCGGATCCTGACGCTAGTGTGGACCGTGAACAGTTGAAAACCCTTAGAACCGCTGTCAAGAACAAACTTTCATCAGGATTCATTCAAGGCAAGGCGTTCTTCCTCACCCCTCTAACGACACATCAGAAAACTAAGTCAATAACAAACATAAACCAAAACCTGTTGATGTTTTACTAGCTGCGATCGACCTTTGTAATGAGGATGGAAACCGTTGTTGTTTATTTGTGTTTTGGTGCCAGTAGGGCCTTTGGTCTGCAGTGCTCTTTGTCAGACCACCTGCCTGCTGATACCTTCCAACCTCCTGCAGCAGAGTCAGCCTCCTCTGTACTCGGACCTACTGCAGCGGCTGCTTAGGACAGGCTGCCACCTGGTGGCTGGAAAGCTCTGCACACCAGATGAAAAACAAAGGCAGCACATATCTGAGTTACTGAGGTCCTCTGCTGGTGAAGCACTTCTACTTGAAGGTCCCTGCCTTATCATTGCTTTGCAAGCAGACAATGCCTTCACATGCTTTGATATCATTCTTGAGAGGTACAAGCAAAGCTGAAAAACAAATTGTAAAAGGTTACAGCAGACTGTAATACAAATAATATGTAATTCAACACAATTGTGTATTTTCCTTCTGCTGTAGAGTTTGTAGGGAGAGACCAGACTTTAAGAGAGTTACCATGAAACTTCTTTACCCAAACTCTAAAAGTGGGGTGAGTACACTCATAAACAAAGGTTCCAAAATGGTTTTCGCAACAATGCCATGGAAGAACCACTTTTAGTTCCCCAAAGTACATTTCAATAGGGTCTTTCGCACCGGAGGTTTTCACAGTTCCTATGATTATTGGTGTGTTTGCACTGCAGGAACTGGGAATGATTTTAGTAATAGGAACACCTTTAAGGGCTACTAAATTAGCTCCTACTTAGTAGGGTCTAACCCAGCACAATAGTGACTACCAGCGACACAAGTGTATGTTGACTGGCTGAAGGCATGCCATATGAAACACCGGCACCCGCCGTTTTTAAAAAGCTGTGTAAACACAGTTTACATATACTTACTCCACGAACATGGAAAACAGCGGTAGATGGGCCGACGCCGAAGTCTAGGCACTTCTCAACCTTTACGCATGGAGTTGTTGACATTGTTGAATGCCGTGCTTAAATGATGTCGCTGTCAGCCGGCTTACATCACTTCAGAGGTCCTACTGGCGGTGCAAATGCAACCACGAAAATGGCCTTGAAAATGTGGTTCTTGGGGGACCACCTTGGTGGCTAGTTCCTATAAATGACTTCCTATCACTTCCCGGTGCAAAAGCCTCTAATGAAAAGTCCTTTTAAAAATTCCTAGTGTGAAGAATATTTTAAAGTTCTAAAGAACCATTTTTACATTATAAAGAACCTATTTTGTAACGGAAAGGTTCCACTGATGTTAAAGTTTCTTCATGGAATCATATGGCGCTTTTGGCTCGGCTTACTTTTCCACCGCAGGGTACCACTTCAAAGTGGGTGGGATTATAGACTTATTATAGTTGCACCACTTCTACTGCCGTGGATCCGCTCCTTGGCTACCAACGAGAGGAACGTCTGCACCTCGTCTACTGGCCATGATACAGCCATTTCTTTTTTCAAGTTGCGTGAGATGGTCATTTATAGCAAGTCGTTTAAAAAAGTCGTGCAAACAAATGATACTGCTGTGGCTGTTGCTATTTAAATCTAGCAGGTTTGGCGTCTCGTGTCGCAAATCCAATGACACTGGTATTGCCGATTCTCTCTGACCAATCAGTGATCTGCAGTGTTTACACGTCACATTTTAGTATCAGTACGACTCGCTTGGAATCTCAACCGAGGTGGTACTAAAAAAAAAAAAAAAAAAAAAAGTACCAGGTACTAGGTACTGTAAACAGTGGAAAACCCCCCAAAAGTGAGCTGTACCAAGCCGTACCATGCAGTGGAAAAGCGCCAATATATGCCAGTAAAGTACTAATATTTTTAAGAGTGTACTTTTAACTGTTTCTCCATATGACTTCCCTGAACCTTTTCTGTGTGCAGGCAGTGAAATTGCTGCATTACCTGTTTGATGATCACAGTCTTGACAGTCTTCACCGCATAGCACCACAATAACCAGGATTTATTCCATAATAGGTACCTAGTGGTAAATATTTAGTTTTCTATAATTCACTTCAATGTTATTTATTGACATTCGTGTTTTTTTTACACTTTTTTCAGTCTACTCAGCAACTGATGATTCATCAGCACAAAAGGGGAATAAGACAAAACACTCGAGCCAGGTTAAAGATCAAAAATTATTTAATTCCCATGATGACAAAAATAATTCCATGAATTCTGTAAACCATTGCATAACTGCTGTAGTGTAGACAAGTGTTAACAATTTTAAATGATACACTACAAGAAAAAGATTATGCATTATAAATAATACCATTTTAAGTAATTCTAGTGAAGAAAAACCTCTCTGGCCTTGCACGGCATAAAAACGTACAACTATTCCATAAAGAAGCCTCCATAACTTAAACACATAACTCCCAGTAAATGTTTTAAGGTCTTGTGTTGACAACACATACACAAAGTATTATATTGACAGCAAATTGTATAGTATTTCAACACTAATTAGAATATAAGCTGTTCTATATATTGATGCATACTGTACCAAAATAAGGGATATGTTTCTTCCTCGCAATATAAATGTTTTCCTCATTTTGACTTTTGAGCTAATAAATCTGTGAGTTGCAGTTTCCTTTGAAAATTGGACATCTCTCTCTATTCTACAGTTCTCCTGTAAAACCCTGAGAAAAATACATCTCATATTTCCATCAAATTGTTACATGGATAAATACACAAACTTGAAAACTGCACTTGTTTAACTTATAAATTTATTTGTAATGTAATGTATCGCAATTCACAAAACTAGTGCTACATCATTATAGATTAACTGTTCTCTAAGTTATTCCAGTGACCCATTTTAAATCTAATTTGAATGGTACATTCAATATTCAGGGATTTAATGTTCGAATAACCGTAACATTAATTATAGGGAACAGTGGTTCCAAAAATTCTGGCATTTTTTTTTTTTAATTATTATTATTATTATTTTAGCCTCTTACAAAAGTTTACTATTGTAATTGTTTTCCCCCCTGGCTAGTTTGCTAAATTTAACCAGTTTCATATGTAATACTTATATACAAGATTGCATAAATCCTTAGGTTCAATAAATCACACTACTGATAGAGAACAAAATTAGAAAAACAAACAAATGAACAAAAGAAATCCACAAGAATGCAAAAAGAAATAAAGAAATGATTATTTCCACTGCAGAGCATTATGGTAAATTTCCAATACATTAATTTACACATTGCTAAACAAGAGTCCTTGGTGCTTCTTTAATAACAGATGCCTGGTCTTACATCAATGTTAAATGGTCATCTTCGATTACAGTTGTTATTAAAATGGCTGATGCAGACAGAGGGGTTTAGACAGATCATGCTGTGGACTAAAGATTACCGTCTGCCATTATTAGAAATTTTGTACAGAAAAATCACTGTTAAGCAAACCAATAACACAGAAAATCAGTCCAAAGTCCAAACTCGGAACGACTAGATTTTATAACAATTCCACATTAATTTTGTCATACTTCATAAACTGTTCAGATGAGCTGCTACTTTTAACACCCTTGGTAGAGAATACCATTGCAAAACACCTTAACTGTTCCTAACTTTCAACATGAACAAGTATTTCTCTATCAGAATCACTTATTACTCAAAGTGAAACGTTCAAAGGCATGGCAGAGTAATTATGTATTATTTTAATACACTGGTCCATCGAAAGTCTGTGACAGGACTCTCGTGCATTGAGAAATACAGATTTAAAATGTCCCAAGGCACTAAAATTCGGCTCATTTCGTAAGCTGGGCTTACCCATTTGTTCAATGAAAAATACTTTCAATGTGGTTTTATTAAAAGGCACAAATTTGTTCCAAAGAGACTTGATCCTTCTAAGATTTAACAATATTATCAAGCAGAATGACTGATCTTGGATCAGACATTTAAGTGCAGGTCTACATTTTTTTTTTTTTTTCCTCTGTTGAACAATTATATTTTTTACTTATTCATTACTATAACACGCAAATGTAACTAAGCCAAAAAGTGAGGTTTAAGGCTAGGAATATTTGAACATTTTTATATAAATGTAACCCAATGTCTGTCTCAGCCATTTCAACTAGCATGAGCAAGGGACCCATTTTACATCACAATCAAATAAGTTCTACACAGCCATGGTAGACAACATTTGACAATACAATAATAGACTTCAAGAAGAAAAAAAAAAAAAAGTTAAAAGATTTCTTATTTCATATCCAAATTCTGAAGAATCCCAACTAAACAGACAGAAAAACAAACACCAGTCAAATGGAAACTAAAGAAAGCACCTTGCGGGCCGAGATACTCTTTTAAATTCCTGACAGTATACAAGTAGTGCACAACAACTAATGTTTCAAAACTGATTTCAGAATTTTACAAGCAAGTACTATTTGTATAAAAAAGAAATAATATATACTTCAAATAAGCACTAATCCATATGGCCACTTAAGAATATTAACACAAATATTCATTCATTACTATGACATTCCTTCACTGTAGATTACAGCCAATTCAATACTATGTTATCGTTTTTACTGAGAAATTGAAAAAAAAAAAAGAAAAAAAAAAAAAGAAACACAATCTTTATATTAAGTTAAAGAATTGTGATTCATTAGGATTTTTCGAATGCACATATTATGTAAATAAGGTACTAGGTTTGGTCATTTTTCTAACTATTTCCTCAAAATGTTAAAATGAAAATGCAGTTATAAAATTGAAGTGAGAACTAAGAATAGTAAAGGTCTTTGGTAGAAACTACAAAAATGGGCATTCAGTCCATTAATATTGTCAGCAAAAGCAGTTGGCATAGTTGTCCTGTCAAATTAAACATTGAAAAACTGACATAGTAATTGTACACCACTTCAATTGAACTTTGAAACAAGTATAAACTACAATACCACTTTGGTTCATTTGAGCAAAGTCCACATTTGATTTGACCGCACTCTTAATTTGTGAAATAAATGTTGTGTGAATTCTCACACATTAACCACATTTTATAGTTCAACAAAACCCTATGTTATGGTCCAATAACCAAATAATGGAACTAATTCCTCAACAAAGTGACACGTCTGCAAAGCTCTTGAACACTTGAGTGTTGGAAACATCACACCCAGAGCTGCTTTGATCCATTTCAACCTATCTACGTCAACCATCGTACGAACGAGAACATGTCTTTGCTAATCGAACTAGAAAAGATACGCACAAAGTCAATGCATTAAAAAATATTTTTGAATACTTTGAGCGCTCGACTGTGATGCCTGACCAACAACTGATAAGTCTGCTCAATACATTTGGCAGTGTGATCTAGAGCTTCAGCTGGTTAACAAAAGTTACACACTGACACATGCAGTGACAAATCAGTCCAAAATGTCAAGAACATGAGCTACATACAGACCTTGTGGATTTAGATACAATGCAAGAAAGAAAGCAGAGAGAAATCATATATACACTGTCTTTGCCTTGTGAAGCTGAAAGAAAGAGGAAAAAAAAAAAGAAAAAAAAGAAAGAGGTTCTGGACAATGAGATCCTCAATAACCATCCCTTTTGAAGTAAACTGTTTATCCCGATTTCGTAAGAAAAAAGAACTTGCACCTTTGTGTACCTGACAATTTACCGCACAAACTTGTTGGTGTAAATATGAAAGGAACAGGAAAAAGAAAAGTTTCAGATAACACAGTAGCAGGTCATTTCAATTAGATTACCTAAGCACATTACACTGTCGAATTTGGATACGAAAAAACACTAACGATTTCTGTCTGTAAACACTACAGAGCACTACAATTCTACACATTTCAATAAACAGAAATGTACTAAGCCAGTTTTTGCAATCAAAGAAACACACACATTTCCTGATTTGAATATCCCTACACATTTAAATTAAGGATGATTCAACATTTCCAACGATAATGAAGCTGCACCCAAAAAGCACCATCGTTAATGAAGAAGAGGGAACGACTGTTTAGCTGAACCTCAAGAGCTCAGGCACCGACCAGGGTGAAGTCTCTCGGAAATACGCTAGTACTGAATTGGGCCGGTAAATGCTCCGATAATATGGTACTACTGAAAAATACATACTTTGCAGAACTTTGCACAAGCTGATGGGTTTTGTACTACAATCCTAAACTCTTCACAGATGCTTCGAATGTTTGTAAGGCAAGGCACTTAAGAGGGAGTGGCCAGGAATCAGATATATGTTCTGACATATCTGAAAGGCTGAAGTCCAAAAAAACAAAAAATAACTGTGTCGCTGAGGACTTCAGAACACATGTGCTCATTTAACAACTACATAATGTATATCTAAATAGTCACTATAAGACGGAGAAATCGGTTTACTAAATGCCTTAGCATACAGTATGTGCCTTACTGATATTACAGCTGCTGGTTATGCCTAAAATGCATTCAAAGTTTGCACTTATTTGATTGAAAAATTTAAGTAACAATGAAAGTAATATTAACTACTATTTAGTACTATTTTATATGAAAACTAACAAGTTATATACACTATACCATGATTTAACAGTAAGAAAAAAATGAAATATTCTATTATGTTTCACAGTACACACAAAAGCTTCATACTTTAGCATATTTGGGGAAAAAAAATATAAATCTTAGAAAAAAGAAAAAACAACTACAAAAGCAGCTTAAAGCAAAATTTCTATAAAAACAAAAAAATACCCTCAGACAAATTTCCAAGTCAACAAAGTGCTTTTAACAAGAAATGAATCCTCTTCACACAGCTAGTAGCAATAGTGGCGTCGGACCGATGATTTTGTTGCTAACAGTCAAATCAGGGCCAACTGACTATAAATACCAAGGGGAAATTGTTTAATGCTTTATGAAAATGGATAAAAATCTAGCTTGTACAGAACAGGTATTGCATTTAAGAACTTGTATCAGTCAAACACCACTTAGATTCTAATAAAACAAATCAATTGAATCACTATATGAAATACTGAAAAAAAAAAAAAAAAAATGCTATTTAGAAATTGTAAGCATAATAATAATAATAATAATAATAATAATATTATGTATTAGTAGTTCTTCAAAGGGCTAAATCATTAAATAGTACCTTGGATAGCTGTACATCACCACTTCAATATTTTCGTCTTACAGTAAGGACATTCCGTTTTACCAGACGCACAGTTCTGACAAAGTACATAATGTTGGCAAGGCTGCAGGACAATGGAACGATCATGCTTTTGGCAAACTATACATTTCTTTGACTGAAGCTGATATATTACCTGTGTTGAGAAAAAGAAGAGTTAACATCAGTCACACTCTGACAGATTTAATGCAGTGCGTCATGCATGACTGACTCGTGTGGATGTTAAACCGTGTTGCCGTCTAGTTGACGAGAAGAGTACGACGGTCTACTTAGAGTGTGTGTAAATGTGACATGGTGGCGTATGTGTGTTGGGACCTGGTCCTTCTTACCCCGTCTATGAGGTCTAGGTCAGAGCGCAGCTGGCTCTGGATGGAGCGGAGCTTTGGCAGAGGGAGCTGGTCCAGCTCGCCGTAGCTGCGCAGGAGAGGCGTGTTGGGGGAGCGACACAAAACGTCAAAGTCTCCCTGCAGTTCCTTCAGCTTGCGCTCGGTGTCCTCTCGCTTTTGCTCTGCCAACTGCCGCTCCGCCTCTGCCGATTTAGCTTGTTCTTTCGCTTCGTGAGCGTCTTTCTGCCACGCTTCACAGGCCTATAAGAGGTGTGTTTTAATGAAACGTTCCATCTGATTATAATGACTAAACTGATTCTACACCTTCTGGGCTTGTTTCAAGCTGCAAAGCTAAAGGAGTGCTGCAGGTATGACATTTTTATAGGTCAAAACGTGGAAACGAGTTCGCATTTTATCACTTCTGGTTCCATCGCCCCCAAAGTTAATGTTTTTTTTGAATGGGTTTTTGGTTAAATGCCTGAAATAAGGTCTGTGGTGAACACAAGCTGAAGATATTTTTAGGTATAAAATACATACATACAATAGGTCATTAAATACATCCGTAATACCCCCCATGAAGCTTTAAAGTAGGGCTGCACGATTAATCGAAATTAACCCGAAATAGTGGTTAAACCATTTGGCTTAGTGCAATTTTGAAAGCGCAAAGGATGCGATTATTTTTTTTATGCGCAGCTTGTCTGTGAATCGCGGCTCTGTGATCAGTAGTAAATGCTGCTCCATCTGAAAGCACTGTGAGTTTGAGTCGCTTATAACATCTTTCCAAACATGGTTAGCATTTATGAACCTCTTGTCTAACAAAAGACAACATTTAATAACATGTTTTTACTCCAAACTCACTTCATAATGTCAGTTGAGTGTTTGAAAACACCCTTCTGTGAGATGATGTGGCTTCTCACACAGAATAAGACACACAACATATTTCATAATATTCTATACAGTGATAAAGGCTATGTTGATTAGCATTGAATTATAAATCTACTTTATTATCATGAAAATACCTGAGAAGGCTTGAAGTCGTCAGATAAACCATATATTGTCATAGTCATGTGTTTATTAGTCATGTTAATCAAAGCATTTCAATCTTCTGTTTATTCAGCTACAGTGATAGTGTGATACTTATAGGGATTTCCTATAATTACGTGCGTTATCGTACTCCTGAGGGGCATTTTTGGAGTTTCTGCACGAGAGCACCCTCTGGCTTTCAGATGGAGCAGCATTTAGCCGTACTTCACTGACAAGCTGCGCATAAAAAAAAAAAATACGCAGCCAATTGCCAAATCGCATGAGGTTTATTTTCGATTAATTACGCAGCCCTACTTTAAAGGTTGTTGGGGACATTAAACATTATCACACCAAACAGGTAAACTCATCTACCCACTAGTCTGCTTTTACAGCCTTATTGTGTTTATCATGCTCTTGCATGTTTATCATGCTCTTGCAACTATTCTAACTCAAACTTTCAGGGAAAATGTTTTTAAATAAAGACTGAAAGAGTTGTCGGAAGCTTAATGGTGGTGATGTTGAAGCATGCGAGTAGTTCATTTATAGCCTACATTTAGCTTTTTACCTCTGGCTGTTGCATTTAGGCTTCAGAATTCATAAAAGTGGTGTTCATTATGTGAAGATTATCCGGAAGAACAAAACAGGTAAGAATCATAAACTTTTGTTGGTCACAGAGCTTGTTTTCTTTAGTAATCCAAAAGCCAATGGAAAAAATCCTATTGGGTTTTTGTTGAGGGAACCAGGGCCTACAAAAATACATCATCACTGCAGCACTCAATAGCTTGAGGTGTCACTGTAAGATAATGGCATCAATAAGCAAAGCAGTGTCAGACTCTATTTTCTACAATAAAACTGGGCATGAATCTCTCGGAGACAACCTACAGGAACCTGAAAATGGCTGCTTGACAAAAGGCATCACTCATTTCATGAGGCCCATAAAAAAAGCAAACATATCTGACCTGTTTGACTTGGTGCCAGGCCTCCTCCCATTGCTTTATCTTGCGCTTGGCTTCATCCAGTTCTCGGAGGAGCCGGCCGATGTCTGCGCTGCTGGAGCCGACCGTGCTGGAAGTAAGGCTGCTGAACACTGGAGACGGGCTGGGAGAGAAGCTGCCACTCATAAAGTCCCATATACTCCCTGCTCCGCCATTCAGACCTAAGCCAAAACATTATTACATCAACTCAAATATTCATGAGACTGTGATCATATGCAAAAGTTTAGGAAAATAATAGCCTCAGCCTCAGATGGCACGCCCACGGACCACCTGATGCATAGTGCACACACCACACACACAAAAAAGTTTCAATCTGTTTAGCTGGCTGCTATACAACTTGCACATTTTTATCAGTCTGTTGGGCAACAACAGAGATTTATTGTTGGATTTGCCAAAGTTTTGTTTAAAGCTGTTAGTTTTATGTAAATGAGATGAGCACAATTGTATATTCCTCTTTGTTTTTATGTTCATAAAAATACTTCACTTTAGGACAGACTGACCACAAAGTCAGCCCTAAAATGCTTTTTTTTTTTTTTTGCTACAACTTTGTTCTGGTTTATTATTGTGATATCAGATATTTAAGATTTCCTACCTTTATCATGCATAATTTCATGCAAAAATTAATAAATAAAAAAAGAAAATAATTATAATAAAAAAATAATAATACTTTTATTCAGGAAGGATGCATTAAATTGATCAAAAGTGAAAGTAAAATTTGTTTTATAGATTTCTATTTCAAATAAGTAAGTTCCTTCAAACTTTTCATCAAATAATTTTGATGTTTCCACAAAAATATTTACCATCACAACTGTTTTCAACACTGATAATAATAATAATCAGAAACGTTTCTTGATCATCAAATCATCATATCAGAATGATTTCTGAAGGATCATGTGACACTGAAGACTGGAGTAATGATGCTGAAAATTCAGCTTTGATCACAGGAATAAATTACATTTTAAAATATAATACATAGGAAACAGTTCTTTTAAAAACTGTAAAAAATATTTCACAATGTTGCTGTTTTATCAAATAAATACAGCCTAAAGAGACTTTTTTCAAAAACATTACTAAAACTTATTGATCCCAAACAATATTCTTCAGTAGTAGTTTTTGGCCCTTCTCATCTTGAATATGACGATCTCCAAACCTTACAGTTCTTACCTAAGGAGTTCTGTGTAGACGTGGGTGTTCCTAGAAGGCCATGCTCGGTTTTAACAGGTGGTGCCTGTGGCTGACTCTGCTGGGAGGCCATTCCAGTAAGGAGAGACTGGGACAGGGATTGAGACAGCGAGCTGAGCGGGGAGGCAGATAGAGATGACGAGGAATGCAGAGAGGAAGACCGAGCCAGAGAGCCAGGAATATTGACAGGAGCAGAGCCTCCTAATAACCTCTGATCTATGGTGGAAAACAAGTGTTTAAACATTAACAGCATCATATACCCAGTACAAGCCAAAACTAACAACAACAATAAAGTCTTACTTGTTAAACCAAGGCCATTGTTGTCCTGGTCCTCTAGCTCTTTGTCGAGGGAGGCAACATTGATGTCACTAAAATTTAGGTCAAGTGCAGATCCTAAGAGCAAGAAAAGTGGTGCGATTCAATATTTTTGCATAAGCTACTTAATGAGACAATACTGCATAAAGCTATTAATGATGTTTTTTTAAACTCCAATAGAAAAATCTGAAGTGATAAAAGGCTTGATGATTTAGTTATCCATCCTGCAACACAATTCATTTCAGTTCACATCAACTCACAGTCTATAATAACCATACATCAAATCCTGTGTTTGGATAAAAGCCATATATTTAGCTTGAATTAGCTCAGAAGAAAAGGCAGACGTAAAGGCAAAAGCACTTACCATCACTGAGCTCTGTGCTGCTGAGTCATGGCTGCTGCTAGTGAGCTTCAGTGGACTCACTGACTTATGGCTAATGCATTGCCACAAACACACTTCCTTCGACTTCACTAAACGCTCGGCATTTATCTGCACTGCCTTATCTGGGCTGAGTCTGTCTCGTGCACTTTTAGATGTAGCGCTTGGCTAGACTGCTCTAAGACAAAAGAGTGCTGGAGAGGACCTTACCTATTACAGACTCCACAGTATTGCTGCCTGGATAAAAAGGCGTAGCTTTTGCATTCATGGTTGATAAAGTGGTGGGCGACGAACTGTCAGATCCGATACTGGAGGCCAAGCTGGACGTGATGCTCGATGTAATGCTGGACGCTAGTGGGTTCACAACTGAGAACACACCGCCGTGAGCCTGTGAATCAGTCGTGACATGGGACAATGTCAAATAAGACTGTCCACGATGAAAAGAAGGAAAAATCTAGTTTAAAACACAAGTGACAAGTTAGAAATGTACTCTTTGTTTTCATATAAGGTTTTCAAGTATAAATGAATAATGTTTTTCAAACATTAATAAGCAGTTTTGTTCTTTATTAAAACAAATGATAATAAAAAGATTATGCCAAACTACTTAACATTATTCAGGCTTTTTTTCCTTGATTTTGAGCTCAGGACAGTTGTATCACCCTGACATTTCTGCCTTAATGTTCTTCGCTTTTAATTTACTATTTTACTACCTATATTTTTCTTTCTTTCTTTCTTTCTTTCTTTCTTTCAGGTGTAACATTTGGTAGCACTTTATTTTACAGTAACACCTTAAAATAACATGTAACCTTACATTTTAAACCACTGTAATAGTATTTTTATACTATTAGTATCATTATTACTATTATTATTTTTTAGGTTTTAGTAATATATAATATTAGTCAATTTAGCTTCCATTTATTTATATTTCAGCTTTAGTAGTTTTATAACTTACACTTGCTTATTTCAGTTTACTGCCAACTCAACATTTCTAATTTTCATTAAAATTTGTAGGCGTTCCAAATAGTTATAGTTTATTTTAGCTTTATTTTAATTAACGAAAATGAAAGTATTTCAATTAACGAAAGTTTTAGTTAGCGATAACAACACTGTTTTAAATATTAGCTATGTTTCCATCACCCTGTTTTTATCCGCATTTTGAAGTAGCACATCAGAAATGAGCGAAGGAAACGGCAAATGTAAAAAAAAAAAAAAAAAAAATTTTAAAAATCCCTTAACTCGCAAAAAAAGTTTTTATGCTCGTTTGAGGTGGTTTTTGACTTAAAAAGAGTTAATGCGAATAATAGGAGATGGAAAAGCATTTGCCAAATAAATTCTGACGTAGCGAACATTAAACCCACGTGATTAATCGGTAGAGCTGGGACAATACATCGATTCTCGAATTGCTATACAAAGAATCTGGAGCAATTCTGATATTTTCCAATGTAGCGCGATTATCTCTCGAATCAGTTTTGAGCTTAGTTTTTAACAGCAGATGGCACTACTCTTGCTCTTAGTGTTTACATTAATCTCGTGTCATAAAAGCCTTCTGAGCCGAGGTGCAAGTACATTTAACCACTTACATGACTCAGCCGAACGCATGAGCACTCTCCAGCACTCTTGTTCATGAGCATTTGAGTGTGCAGCTAGAAACTAGCCTAGAGCCCCATCTGCTGTTTAAAACTAAGCTCAGAATCGATTCGAGAGAGAAAATATCAGAATCGAATCGCGAATTGCGAATGGAGAATCAATGTATTGTCCCAGCCCTACTAATCGGCTGTTTCCGCTGATGGTGTTTTATATACTAGGTTGGGGGGGGGGGTTGTTGTTGTTGTTTGTTTTTTTGCGAACTTTGAAAAGATTCGCTTCACATTTGGATGGAAACCCAGCTACTGTTACATAAAAAAAATCTGCAAATACAATACTTTTTTTGCCATTATGTTCAGATGATATGTAATGTTATATGGTTTCTTGGAAATGAGGATGAAAACATGATAACCTGCTCCACTGCTCTAACCACTTCATGTCTTTGCTTGCAATCCTTGCATGTAAGTTTGTTAAATGAGTGAATATGAGGACTAGGTTGCTTTACCTGTTTGTCTTGGTCCATTAACTTTTGATTATTTTCCCCAGACTGGCTCTTCTGGTTCTTTGCCTGAAATCAGATAACACATCCTTTCATGTGACCTGATGTTGTTAAGGCAACCAGGGGTGTTATTACGTAGGCAACGGCTACCTGCTCAGGAGAAGACGACCAAAAAAAGAAAAGAACAAAAAAAAAAAAAAAAAAAAAGTACGTCCTTCTGTGGTTTAAAGATGTGTGTTACAGTATACCATGACAGCATGCTTCGTTTTGATATTTTATGATGACCACAACGTTTATATGACCTCTGGGTGTCGTTCACACATTACTACAACATTTAATTTTATAGTTTACACCTCAGAACATGAACGATAAATGGACAGAATAAACAAGTTCATGTGGCGTTTCACAGTCAAAGTATTAATACCTGTGCACACAATGATACCACACCCTCAATCTCAAAGACTGACGTGAAATTTCGAGTACAACAACAACTGAATAATGACAACTAAAGACAAGTGATATTCATTTGACAACAAATCACTGAAAAACACAACAGAAAAGTGGTGAAATGAAAATGACCCAAGGGCAAATAAATCAAAGTGAAGCTTGCAGTATGTGTCATGCCTGCAGTCCTGCAGGAGATCCCTTTAGAAAGGGCTAGAGAAAACGGTCATGTGTACCTGATCCTCCCGTTCAAAACCCGGAGCTTTGGGATAGTTAGACGTCGGAGAGGAAACACTGGACGTGGTGGACTCTGAACATAAGCTACCATTAGTAAAGCATTTTGGCCTGCCGATGGGTCCAATTGGGGACAAAGAACTGTTGCTCCCTGAGCTTGGTGTTACAGTCGGACTATTAGAGCATGATACCTGAAGGAGAAAAGCACAAATGAGCTTAAAAAAAAAATGTGGGTTTGGAGCCAGCCAAATAGGTGATTTTTCGGTGCTGACTGGGTGGATGTAGATGTGAGAGGATTTAGCTCACAATAATAGAAAAACAGCTCAATCAAGTCTAATTTTTGGTGTAATGTGAATTAAGAAGCATTTGAGTAGAAAGCCCTGATTTGAATTTGAGGTATTCTCGCTTTCCAACACAGACTGCAATAAGTAGAAATGAATGCAAAGAAAACAAAATGAAACACTGCTGAAATGAAAGAAAACTGCTTCCTAAAGGACCTTTCTCTACCACAGATGTAAGACAGATGCAAGACAGGTGTGAGAAGGTGAATGCAAACATACGTTTCCTGTCTGGCCGTTGTTACTCGCGCTGCTGGTGATGGAATTCGTGTTGGCGCTCCACTCGTTGATTGGACACTCTGGATACTGCTGGGAGCCCAGCTTGGACTGAGAGCCCGACTGCATTGCTGAGAGCAACGTGCTCATGGTCTCCTCTGTGGAAGGAATTCCTTCAGACACACACACACACACAAATATTCTTTAAAGTCGTGAACTTAGAGCTGCACAATTAAAAAAAAAAAAAAAGAAGAAGAAAAAAAGTAATTTTTCTCTGATAAAATTGCAATTAAAAAAAAAAAAAAAAAAAAAAAAAAAAGGTCCAGGTTTGCTGTGCTTGTTTTTGTATGAGATTTGGCCAAAAATTTGTGATTACATATCAATATCACCATAAAATAATAATAATAATAATAATAATAATTACTACTAAATAAAAATATTACTATTGTAATATTTCCCTGTAAAATACAAAAAGAGTTTTTAAGAAAAATATAATAATAATAATAATTTTATTTTACATTACTGCAAAATTAAAATACTAATATTTACGGCTGTCTTAATTTCTTACATTTTCAAACAGTAAACCACCAAGGTTTTATTTTTGCGCAAAACCACAACAGTGTTTATCAGTGCTTATCATAACAAGTTTGGTTGGCACATTTTGCTTTCAAAACTGCATGTTATAAGTGATGCAAACCAAGCCGTCTGAGACAAAGAAAACACTGGATCATGAGCTGCTCGCTTGTAAATTATACTTTTAAGTACTGAGTAACATTAACTAACAACATGTACTTACTATAGGGTTAGAGGATAGGATTAGGTTTACTGTTAGTTGCATGTCATTATGCATAATTTACTACAGTAAGTACATGTAAAAAGGACACTGTTACCTAATTGTTTAATTAAATTACAGTCTTTGCAATTTGATAATCACACTGAGCCATTTCGATTTTATTTCAATTAATCTTGCAGCCATACCTGAACTACATGAAATCACTGCATTTCAGGTATTTAATAACTACAACACACAAACACAGTGAAATCAGTCATCCTTATAATCATGCTTACTTTCCACATGTGCAAAAGCACAGAATGGTCCCCTTGGACAGTATCCAGTTTGCCTCATGTCGTTGCATTTAGTAGATTTGTAAATCTTGAAACAGACATAGAAGTTGGTGAGATAAAGAAAATAACGTAAATCAAATAAATTCAAAGTCACTCATTCAAGTTCAACGTTGTGTGTGTGACAGTCTCACCTCTGGGTGGAACTGCTGTTCGGTGCGAGAGTGGCAGTACTGACAGCTGTCCCCACTCTCACACTTGGAGGGCTCGCCCCATTCATCACCGTGCTTTACACTCGGGCAGGGCGTCGACCTGCCAAGAGGGATTCAGTTTTATGTTGAATCCAACAGGAATTGAGTGTCATGTTAATTAAAAATAGTAATGCACAGAAATGAGTTTTTTCCCGAAACCAAAATGAAAAGATTTTTGAGGTTTGAGGTCAAATTCAAACGTTTTTTGAGGGTTTTTTTTTTTTTTTTTTAGGTAAAATTCAAAAGTTTACCCCAACTGAAAATAAACTAGCCGTAGTAAAGTTCTCCTCTTGATATTTCAGCCAAACAAATTTTACATATTGCTACTCCAGCATAATGTTTGGTCACAATAAAGTGTGTCCTGTTGTAGTTTATCCACATTGTGTGCATGAAATAGACACTGACACAGTCAAAACGAGTCATCAAAGCAGCTGATCTGGTCAATGATTCTGGCCCTCTGAAATTTTTGGCTGCCTATATATAAGTGGTGTAACAGTACATGTATTAAACTAAAGTGACCATTTTTCCTATTGTACTGAAAAAAACGTACCGAACCGTGACCCCAAAACCGGCGTACATACTGAACTGTGACTTCTGTGTATCGTTACATCATTACACCCCATATATATATATATATATATATATATATTCTTTAACAGTGTCACTTCCACTCACGGATGTGTTTTAGGTGACACATGTGTCATCTTTTTTTGTTTGGGAATATTTGCTTTGCAATTGAAGTGATTCTGCCTCACCTGTATTTGAACTTTCTGGGATTTCTTCTCCTATCTCTGCTGTTGTGATAGTGGGGACAGGCATAGCCCTGCCTGCATAGACGTGGAGGCTTGGTGCACTGCTCAGTTTTGTAGTTGGCCAAAACAAAATTGGTGTCTGTAAAAAAAGGGCAACAGAAACTGAATATGAGTGACCTGATTGAACACAGTGTCATTTTGTACCCACCACCACTGAAACCTTTAACCATTACCACTGATATCAGTTTCATTTTATTCCTGTTATACTGGGCTGGCATTGGTGTGAGAAGTTTTTGTGTCACCTTGCCAACGTGGGTCTTCATTTAGGGTCTTCTCAATCATGGCCTGGCTGGCCAGCACACCCGGCTGCAGGTCAGGAATTCCCTCCCCAGATCCCAACTGGCCATTCTGCAGAGCTTCCTGTGCCTGGATCTCTCTGTAAACATAATTATACAAGTCAGCCCACCCATTCAGAAGCACCACCAAAAAAAATCCCTCAAGATTGGTTTTGATGCAACAGCTATTTCCACATAGATGTTGCTAGGCAACTGCTGAGATGGCATATTTCTTGTTATTTAATCACTGGTAAGCCACATTTCCAGGCCAGAATCAAACGGTTTGCAGCTATGCTGTGCAGACTGCTCGGCAAAACAAGAGTAATTGATGTCATTAGTAAAACAACAAATAAGGTACATTTTTGCAAATTAGATTAAGCACTTTAATAAGTGCTCGCTTATGAATTGAATGCATATGCAAATACCTATGGAGGTGCTAATCAACTGAAAATTTGTGCAGCTTTTTGCAAATCAAAGCAATTGTCATAAAACAATGTCAAGCACAAACTGCTGTTACTTTGGGATTCACAGCTTTTACGTTAGATGGGGGTTGGGGATCCTGGCAGAAATCCCCCGCCTTTGAAAAACAGGAATTTAAGAGCCACAAGGCAAAGAACTTCCTTTTCCGACTGCTGTCCTTTAGTCTAAGGATTTCTTCTTCTCTAAAGGTTCTCCGTTCACACCAAGACGTATGTTTGGTGTGATAAACATTTGAATTCGAATGACCGGCTGTTACGAGCCTGTTCAGATGGACACAAACATTTGCATGTGAAAGATCTCTTTATCGTCGCACTGATTCACACAAGATTCACACTTTTGGTCACATGCACAGATCCACTAGCTATGTTTCCATTCAAAGTTGCAAATTTAACTTCTGCACAAAACTGAAATATCGCATTAAACATTGGCGATAAAAGCAGCAATTCCATCCCATCATGTGTTCAAGAGAACAAAATCGTCACTTCCTGGGAAACTGGAGCAAAATATCTGTAATAAAAATGAAAGTTGCGGCAATCGGAGAAGCCACTGAGCCTCTTTTTTCTTACATCATAAATGACTTGAGTCACAGTGTGCAGACAAACCGCAATAAACGATGTGATGTTATCTTTCGTTCGGATGCTGGTGTTTGTGAATGCAATCACGCAAGACGCTTCTGTGAGGGAATTAAACCAAATCATTCTGATGACAGACTTTGCAAAGCAGTTCGACATAGTGGTGTTCTAGAGGTGAAAAATGATATAAATACTGTTCGGTTTTTCGCACAAACCGATCGTTTTCGTGTCTTAGGACATCAATGTGTCATCACGAGCCGCAGGGTGTAATTTGGATTTGTCTGTGCATGTTTTTTTGACTCTTACAGATGGAGTTACCATTGCCATGCATTATACGACTGACAGACTGCAACGGTTGGAGTTAAAAATCATCATTTGTGTTCTACTGAAGAAACAAAGTCACCTACATCTTGGATGCCCTGGGGGTAAGCAGATAAACATCAAATTTTCATTTTTGGGAGAACTATCCCTTTAATGGATACATTTTTTTCTTAATTTAATGCAAATTTTTAGTTTTTATGCACATCTTGGTGTTTCCGTCCAGCTCTTTTTATGCGATGTATGCCAAAATGCACATAAAAATAGGTGGATGGAAACTACGACTCGGTTCATGAATAGACTATCTTGCTAAGCGACAGTGAAAATCAGAAGAAGAATCTGGATCCGGCTCTCTTTTCTCTGTACTCGTGTTTGGTGTTATTTGATAAACACCATAACAACTGCAAAAATCTTGAATGGCTGTTTGAAAACGTGTAAATACTGTTGGACTTCCTTTCATCTCTGTGATAAGAGGGTGTCAGAAACGGAAAGTTGCACATCGCTTTTGTGTACCAGAGTAACTGGGGTATTTTCTGATTTGCTGTAAGTGCCACCTACTATTAGAGTATGAATTTGCATTTACATTCAGCCCGTCATGCCAATTTTTACGCATGTGAAAATTATAATTAAAATTAATAAAATTAAAGGTGAAATAGGTGATTCTCTACAGAATCAGAATTTTGTTATACAGGTTGAAAGTCTCTTCATATCCTGATAGCAATCACCATGTTAAACGGTCTAAATGTATTTTTAATAAATATATATCGTCTGTGGGAGGCGAAGGACTATAAAATGTGCATACATTCTTTATATTCGATCCGAATGAAATGATACGATGTCCTCTACCTGCCTGTCAGTGTGTGTTTTTACATACCCTTGCATACCCTGTTCGCGCAGACATTGTATGTCATCAGTGCTTTTCAAGCTACGCAGTGTTTATACAGACAGACCTCAGTTCCTACTGAATCAAAACAATGAGCTTATGCTGCATTCACGCCATAACTACCGTAATTAAAAGATGGCAACCCGTGACGTTCTAACCGGAGCTATTCAGTCAGAATCGGGATTATGTGTTTCCATGTCAACAGTATCAATACCCAAATGAATCTGCAGCAGTCGGGTACAAGCTCTCTAAAGTTGTTTACGTTCATTATTTTTTGTAATTTTATGTGCTTTAAGACATGAGGTAGTTTAACGCTGTCTGTGTGTGTGCGCGTTCATGCGTTTTGGAGGAGGAGTGGCTTTGGACAGCAATTTTGCAGGGAGGGTGGGATAGTATGCTTTCAATGCTAGCAGGCTAATGTACTAAAAACATATTTAAATCAGTTCATGTGAGTACAGTGGTTCAATATTAATATTATAAAGCGACGAAAATATTTTTGGTGCTCCAAAAAAACAAAATAACGACTTATTTAGTGATGGCTGATTTCAAAACACTGCTTTAGGAAGCTTCGGAGCATAATGAATCTTTTGTGTCGAATCAGCGGTTCGGAGCGCCAAAGTCACGTGATTTCAGCAGTTTGGCAGTTTGACACACGATCCGAACCATGATTCAACACAAAAGATTCATAATGCTCCGAAGCTTCATGAAGCAGTGTTTTGAAATCGGCCATCACTATACAAGTCGTTATTTTGTTTTTTTGCCGCACCAAAAATATTCTCGACGCTTTATAATATTAATATTGAACCACTGTACTCACATGAACTGATTTAAATATGTTTTTAGTACATTAATGGATCTTGAGAGAGGAAATGTCATTGCTGGCTATGCAGGCCTCACTGAGCCATCGGATTTCAACAAAAATATCAAAATTTGCGTTCCGAAGATTAACGAAGGTCTTACGGGTGTGGAACGGCATGAGGGTGAGTAATAAATGACGTTATTTTCATTTTTGGGTGAACTAACCCTTTAATATGATCAAAACCAAATTGGAAAACATGAATTGCTTTGTCTGTAGAAAAATCCCTCACTTACACACAAGTCAAGGGACATGATCATACATATATGCACCTTTGCAAAAGACACAGAGAGGGGAAAAAACCTACCTGATATCATAAACCGGTGGCCGAAGGTCATGTGGTCCATGAGCGAAGGCGCAGTGGAGGCCATTCTTCACACAATGTCCACGAGCATCTGTCTCATGGATGCAGGTGCCGGTCTTGTAGTAGCGTAAATGGTACTTGCGCTCTGTGTCACCGGTGGTCCGGTGTAAATAAGGGCAACTGTGAGAAGAAAAGCACCGGCTCATCAGTATAAATGCTGAATGCATTCTGATACTTTAAACAATAGTAATACGTAATCTAAAAAGATAATAAAAGATAAAGAGATGTTGGATTTTGTTGTTACCATAAAACTATACGATTGCGTTGAAACTGCATTTACCTGCCATACAACTATTTCTAACATACCACAATGTGAGACAGAGTGAGATATGAACAGACAACAAAACTTTTTCATTGCTATGACAGAGTGGGAAGAATGTGTGGAAGCACGTGCGAGAAACTCCTTTTATTCCCAGCACTGCAACTGCAATCTACACTATAAATAGTACTAAATCTACTTCTATTTCCAGAGGCAAAATGAGTTTGATTAGAGTAAACGAAATACACTTGCTGTCGCTGTTAAAATATGTAATTAAATTACTGCTTTTTTTAATAAGGTTGTTTCTTGTTTCCACATGGGAACATATGCACAATGTTTTAAAATAATTACTGTAACTATATTTAATTATCAACAATTATAATTATATTGAAATTATTTTAAAATTCATCAACAAATATATTAGAACAGTTTTTTTTTTTGTCACTGAAATATATGTTAAATGTACCATGTAATATAAAAAGACATGAAGAGCAACAAGCAACACTGCCAAGCTCTTTCACAACTTTAAAACAGTCAAACACTTGTGAAATACTTCCCGGCTGGAAGTTGTTTTGCAAGATATGTTGGTATAAAGTGGATAAACATTACATTACATGGCATGACATGATGAAATATATGTGTATTCTTGGTGCTGTTCACGGATAACTGCACTTTTTAGTTTTAAAATGCATTAAACTTGACTGAAACATAAGTAATGGATATTGCTGAAACATGGCAACACAAAGCAAATGATCAGATTAGGAGAACCAGATGTGTATAAGAAATATGCATTTAATTTTTAAGACAGGATTTAAGGCACACGGAAAATGGGGCTGTGACAATCCAAACAGCAGCCCAGAGGAGAGCAGATTTATGCTGAAAATGCTACATACCCAATAATCTTCTCAAATATAGCAACTGCATCTTGTTCAGGTAGCAACAGTAACTATAGCAACAGCAATGATGTCACCATAGGACGGCTGCTACTGGATGAATGAATGTGTGATCTATGCCTACACTGAAACTATGTGACATACATTTTGATTCGGCAAATACACATGGAAAAAAAATCATTTTCGTAATTATTTAACCATTTACATTAGAGCTTCATTTGAGCAAGTCAGTCAGAGCACAAAGTGCATCAAAAGACAAAGAATAATAATAATAATCCAGTGACCTTCAGTTCAGGTGTAGGTAAATACAAAATAAAATAAAAAAAATTGTGGTTTGAATCAGATTTGAAAGATAGATTCTATCTGTAATTAAACCTAACATTATTTTACTAATGATTGTACACCCTTAATCATTATCATTCTATCATAACATGTTTTTATTGGTGTTACACAATATACGGGGCCAATATTAGAGATTTAATAAAATATTATGGTATATGGTATTGTTCAATATTTAATTGTGGATGCTTGTTTCTTTATATATTTTTTTTTAATTCTTCCGTTCTTTTTCTTTTATGTAGCTTTAAGGTACAACATTAGATTATGGCTAATATTTAAAGGGATAGTTCACCCAAAAATGAAATTACCCCATGATTTACTCACCCTCAAGCCATCCTAGGTGTATATGACTTTCTTCCTTCAGACGAACACAATTGGAGATATATTTAAGAGCATCCTGGCTCTTCTAAGCTTCATAATGGGAGTGAATGAGGGGCGAGATTTTTAAGCCCAAACAAATGCATCCATCCATCATAAAAGTAATCCGTACGACTCCAGTGGGTTAATAAAGGCCTTCTGAAGAGAAGCGATGGGTTTTTGTAAGAAAAATATCCATATTTAAAACTTTATAAACTAAAATAAAATAACTAGCTTTCAGCAGACGACCGTACACATACTGCGCAAGTCAACTTGCACAACAAGAGTAACCCACTGAAGCGATGTATGACGCAGGATGTAGGAGTATCGTAAGCTTTGACGCCTCTCGTGGTTTAAACAAATAGGGCTGTGCAACAAACTCAAGCTCCTCTTCTCTTATATTGAAATCCTCCAGCATTTCACTTTAAAAATTCTTGTTTTAGACTTCTAATTTGTTTTGCTCTCGTCTGAGCTTCCACGTTCGTCATTACGTCATGTGTCGGGTCAGAGGTTACTCTTCCGCCGCAAATCAATGCGTACAGTCGTCTGCCAGAAGCTAGTTATTATAGTTAATAAAGTTTTAAATATGGATATTTTTCTTACAAAAACCAATCGCTTCAGAAGGCCTTTATTAACCCTCTGGAGTCGTATGGATTACTTTTATGACGGATGGATGCATTTTTTTGGGCTTCAAAACATGCCTCCCATTCACTCCCATTATAAAGCTTAGAAGAGCCAGGATATTTTTAACATAACTCTTTGTCTGAAAGAATTAAATCATATACACCTAGGATGGCTTGAGGGTGAGTAAATCATGGGATCATTTTTCATTTTTGGGTGAACTATCCCTTTAAATATTAGCCATAATCTAATGTTGTACCTTAAAGCTATATATAAAAAAAAAGGCAAGGAAGAATATAAAAAAAATATGCAGAAACAAGCATCCACAATTAAATGTTGAACAATACCATATACCATAATATTTTATTAAATCTCTAATATTGGAAGATAACCTATATGGTCCCCATATATTGTGTAACACCAATAAAAACATGTTATGATAGAATGATTAAGGGTGTACAATCATTAGTAAAATAATGTTAGGTTTAATTACAGACAGAATCTATTGTATATACTATCAAAAGGTTGACAGAGATGTCTTACAGGATTCAATGACAATCTCACAGTGAGATTAGAAATACTACAGCATTCCCAAAATCAAAACAAAGTTGCCATGCCATTACAATACAAACTTAGAAAGCAATTAAGTATCCACATGTGACACCTGAGTAGCAGTAGTGACATGTGGACACTATAGTAATTATCTCATCATTTATATAGCCTTATATATATATATATATATATATATATATATATATATATATATATATATATGCTGTTTTTTTGTGTTTTAACTTATGTTAAAAAGAACATAATTAGGTTATTATTAGGTTAAGAACATAATTCACCACAAAGGATCAATAAACTTAGTGGTCAATGTTTTCATTTCATTTTCAAACAAATTAACTGAGAACAAAATATGAAACTGGTGTAAATTTAGACCTGATGGTAGTTTGAAAGTCGGAGTTTAAATATCCTCTGAACAACGACTATAACTTGCTTTGTACACACTTGAGTTTTTATGAAGAGAGGGAATCGTAAACACTGTAACAGCAATGGACCAGTCAAAAACAGAGTACGTGCACCGGAGAGCCAATCACAAACCAGAGAACAGGGGGCGTGTCTTTGGGTTCCCTAAGCTCAACACACAAGATAGCAAGAAACATATCAGCCTGCTGACCTTCATTTCCAAACTGAAGCTATACATTTCTGTTAACACACACTGGGAACTGAGAGAATCATCAGTCAAAAGTGGAAGTGAAACTCGAGATACATACACACATCGAATGAAAAAAACTGTACGGGAGAAAGCGATATATCTATTAGGCAATATCCGATATACACGGTGGAGTAAAACATTAACATAAAGTAAACACTATAGTGAATTTATAAGACAACGGTCTGCTCAACTTCATGTTTTATGAAGAAGGCGTGTGCTACACAAAACAATAAGACGATGAGTCAAAAACACTACAACATGCTCATGGTTAATGAAAACCCCCAGTGTCATTTACAATCGACAGATCTGATCCACAAAACATCAGTGACGCAGTTCATTACAAAAACTGAAACAAAAACACACGTTCGTTTCGAGCAACCCATGCACAGACAGTAACATCGTCTAAGCAAAATAAACATGACTACAACGCGCATAGGCGCGAAATTTTACTACTATCTGAAAAACGCTTTCTTAACTGAGATATATAAATAAAGAAAGTTACTTACTCGTCTCCATCGGGACATATTCCTGTAGTTTCATCATACTTCGTACAATACACATCTGGGCTGTAATTAAAAGTCCCGTCTCTTCTCCGTATAGGTCTCCGTCTTCGCTGGTTTAGAAAATGCCAGTGGAAACACGTAAAGGGTCTATGCTGTGTGCATTTGTGCTGCAAAAACAGTGGGCACTGCTCGGTCCTGAACTCCTTCAAATATCTAGGATTAAAACGGGAAAGGCACGGTCAAAAGCTTCATAAATCAACCACCTCCGCACCAAACACTACGCTTGATTGATATAAACAAATCAGTATGGAAACAGTAATGTCAAACTACGTTCAAAGTTTGGAGCTGTGGTGGCTGTTACACTGCGTAGTTTCTTATACGCTGCCATTCCACCACAAAACTAGCCCTAGATAAATATTTTACGTGATAAAACAGCTTTTTTTAGCAACTATAAACATATAATGTTCATTTTATGTGTTTATAAACAGCTAAATGGGAACGGAGTGTGTTTTATAGCGGTAAAAATCCACTGCATCAACTGTAGCAGCCACTGTGAGCCATTTATCAAGGCTCTCCACTACAACATTAGAAGCTTACGCCAAGTACTCCGCGATTAGCGTTCAGAGTTACGTACAATCTTCGACGTACGTTCCATTCAAACCAACGGTGCGTACGGAGGGAAAATAACGTAGAGTAAGAAACACGGGCCGAGGAAGGAGGCGGATGCAGCTAACAAACCAGCCTGCTAGCTACATCTAGCGAGCGTCTCGACTCGCTCGCTTCGCTGCTGTGCAGTATACATGTCTTCAAGCTTTTCTACACAAGCAGGCTTTCAGCAAATAAAGCGAAGAGCACTTTCTTAAGTTTCTAATTGCACACAGCGCGATTATACGCGTTAATACGGAAAACAATGCAATGTTTAGCGGAGATGAGATTGTTGATTTGATCAACATTGAGATTTGAGAGGCGCGTGCATTCGGAGGAATTTACAAAAGGAAAAGCACCATTTTAAAACGCACAGAGGGAAAGGAAACAGCACGCGTTACAAATGTAAATCCGACAGTCGGCTATCGAATAGTCATCACGTTCCGCGGAAACGTATTTTCGTCCATTTAATGTTTACTTTACTTACGTATAGTGGGTTGGTTTCTCGGTTTGAGGAGAAGCGCTCGCCGCCGTTTTCGAAACCGACGGCATTTTCAGTCAAAACAATAATAGCGCGTGCGCGGGGACCCTCTCGTCTACTCATGCTCTCGCGCGCCGCTGCAAGGCCAATATGAGCAACTGGCGGGACAAACAAATAGGAGACAATGACCATGCTGCATAGCAGCAGTGTCACAATAATGCAACGATTCCTCACACAAACCAAGTGTTTACGTATTGTTCGACAAAATGATTCAGAAATATGACAAAACGATAAAATATAATAAAACACATAGCCTAATGACATATTGCTACTTATTTATCTAGTAGGCAGTTATATTTCTTAATAAATTCTTAAAGAGTGATTCCAAGAGTGAAAAAAAAAAACGTAAATTGCTAAATGTGAGATCGGAATCGTCATAAGTAGCCTACTTCCATATATATATATATATATATGGCCTACTTCAAGTACATATTACTCAAATACCTATTTTATCAATTGGAAATCAACTTTTTTTTTTTTTTTACTCAAAATTAATTTTTATTATTACATTCTTAGCTGCGGGACAAATTACATATTCAAAATGATCCTGAAAGTATAGCCGATGTAAATAAAGCGAAACAACTTAGAGGAGGAGATTGTTTTATGTTAAACCAATGAGAAACGAAAACGTCATAAAGGGGGCGTATCTAAGCGGCAAGCCACAGAAATATATAAATAGGAGCCCATCCTCCTATTTTCAAATACGAGAGATCCGCCGAGGGAGACAGATCGTGGTTTAACGAGGTTCGTGTGAGTAAAGTTTAATTTATTTGGTAAATATTTTGACATTAGACAGTAATCATAGTAGTTCCCTTAGTTAAAACAAAACCATACACCATTTATAGAGTTGATTGGATTTTCTTATTTTGCTTATTGACTAGTCATTTGCTGGCTAATTTGTTAGTTTGGGTTAATATTTCAAACACTAAGTTACTGTCCTTTAACACAGTTCATTTAATCATTATGTGGCGTTTTTAGATTCGTTAAACTTATTTTACGCGGGCTTTGAAGTATAAAGGGCATCTGATAATTCTGTGCTGGTTTGTCAATCTACGTTTTTGCCCGCCATTTTGGACAATGGTTTGTTCAGCTTGTTCCTGAAGAGCTCGAGACGAGTTGCCGGTTGTGTTCGGAATGCTGCATCTCCCCTGTGCATCTGCGCTTTTCCCAACTCTTTCTACGTTATGCAATTGCTGTATTCCTGGTTGAAAGTGAGTTTCGTGGTAGGGTGATGTTTAATTAGCAACATAGAGGGGTGAACCGGGTCCTGCTGCAGATAGAGGCTGATACCGGAGCGGCTGTTACAGAGAAAGCACAGCAGCTCCTGTCGTCTGATGCAAATGTACATCTGTGATGCTCGTTTGGTTTTGTTCAAGGCAAATTACGCGTGTTTTTAGCTGGCTTATGTTGAAGTTCTCATATTGTAGGCACTTAACGTTTTACATCTTTGTAAAATGAGACATTTTTATATCAAGTAGCTGCAGCTCTTGAGCGGAAGTGGTAAAGGCAAACCGCAAGACCCGGATGAGACCGCCATTTTAAGTTACCGTTTGATTTTTATTTTAAAACAGGAAGAACTCAGTATTTAAATACTCGTTTTTTCTGTAATTGTAGAGATTGAGAAACAATGGCTCGTACCAAGCAGACCGCGCGTAAATCCACTGGAGGAAAGGCGCCAAGAAAACAACTGGCGACTAAAGCCGCTAGAAAGAGCGCGCCCTCTACCGGTGGCGTCAAGAAGCCCCATAGATACAGGTGAGTCTGATTGAGAGACTGTTGTTTTGAACTGAACATGCATGATTAATACAATACAGTTGATTATAATGGGTAAATCTTCCCCTCCCTCCCTCCCTCCCTCCCTCCCTTTAGGCCTGGAACTGTTGCTCTGAGAGAGATTCGTCGTTATCAGAAGTCAACAGAGTTGCTCATCCGCAAGTTGCCATTTCAGCGTCTGGTCAGGGAGATCGCACAAGACTTCAAAACTGACCTGAGGTTCCAGAGTGCAGCCATTGGTGCACTTCAGGTGTGTGACTTATTTATTAAAATATATATATATATAACACACACACACACACACACACACACGTGTATGTATATTTGTGTGTGTGTATATACACACACATACGTGCGTGTGTACTTGTATTGATCCTATATTAACTTTTGCTTGTCTCTTTACAGGAAGCAAGTGAGGCCTACCTTGTCGGTCTGTTTGAGGACACTAACTTGTGTGCCATTCACGCCAAGAGAGTCACAATCATGCCCAAGGATATCCAGCTTGCAAGGCGAATCAGAGGAGAGCGGGCCTAATTTTTAATTTTACTTTGTTTTTATTTTATTTTTATTTTTTTACTTAATGAGAAACACTCAAACTAAAAGCAATGGATTTGTACATTGGAGTCATTTTGTAAAGCATTCCTTACAGACTCAGGTTTTTAAAGTGAGTGTGTCTAGATTAACCATTGTAGAGCTCATTGTGAAGCGGCTTTAGTTGCATGCATAAAATATTTATCACGTATCTTTTACATTGATCATTGGGTTGTAAATAAAATTACTCTACCTCAAAACTGTTGTGGTTATTCTCTTATATTCTTTCATGACTTTAAGCCTTACAATTAAATAATACTAAAATGACCGCTACTGAAGGCTAATTATGTCAGTGCCAGTTTTGTTTTTATTAGTTGAAAGCTGAAGTCAAGTTTTACTCCTGTAATTGTGGCATGTAGACGCTACATGGACTCTTTCCACCACAAGAGGGCGGAATCGTGTCGTTTTAGCATTCATCAATGCTGTCATCAAATATTTGGTTGTTAGGGATGGTATTGCTATTTACATAATTTGATAGCAATGACAAGTGACAATGTGTCGACTGGCCAAATTGCAGCTACAATGTGGTTCAGACATCGATTGTGACACTACTCAAAACGCTGTAAAATTATTCAAGTAGTGTAAATTGGAGTATACAGTGCAGTGTCTAGTATGTAGTATGCTCGTGTTTAATTAGGAATATAAACTTTGTTGAACAGTATGCTTAGCTTTGTCAAAACTGACAGACTTTGATATCGCACGTTTAGCCTACACTGAGGCTGTTACTCAACGATATTGAACATATTTCACTCTTTCTAACTAATCCAAAACACCGAGGTGCCAATATATTATAAAATGCCATTACTCTGCACTTGCAAACTTATCTTCTCATTCTTTCCAAGTTGTCGAACTGTCCGTCGACTGTATATTGAACGTGCTCGTTGTTGGCGCCCTCTCGTGGTTAGAGATGAGCTTGCGCTTCTATGATTTTTTTTTTTTTTTTTTTAATATCTTAATGTTCTGGTTTAGCCCATACCATGTTATGTAGGTTCACTTATGATATTTTGATTCATTATAAGAGCTAAATTTCTAGACTGAAACACTCTTGTGCAATCCTCTTGATGTTACCTAAGTTACCTCTGTTCTTCCTTTTTTTTTTTTTTCCTCCAGAGAAGATTATAATATGTAAATGTAATTGTGAATCAGATCTATTATTCAAACTCATATTCCCTAAGCATATGCATTAATTCTCACTACCTTAATTACCTGACAAAGGCAGTCGCCCTTCGGTGTTGGATGCTGTTGTGTTTTATAAGCTTTTCAGCTTATTCTCCTCCAAGCCACAATATTTCTGTGGCATTTTTGTATATATAAAAAATATTTGGTCCGATTCAAATATGTAGAACTCTATTTGTGTGCCCAAATATATAAATTGTTTGTGAACACAGAAAGCATGTAAACATTGAAAACCATAAGACAGCATGAGTTCTGATAAAAAGATCCATTTAACCGCATCAAAAGAGAAATCTCACAGGCAAATAGGACGCGATGACGTCAGATCTCTCAACCCTGAGCCCTGCTCCAGTCCCAGCTGCAGACACACACTCTTCTCACAGTCTCTGTCCCTCACCTCTTGCTCTTTGTCTTTCTCGGAGTCGTCCCGTGTCTATTTATTTGTATTTATACAGATACGAAATTAACATGTCTCGCTTTGGCTCTTTCCCAGGGGATCAACTGTGGGGGTCTGCATTTTGGCTCTTGTCTAATGGGCCTTGTCTGTCATTATTTCACTTGTCTGTATCTTTCTGTGATGCTCACATCCTAAGGCTGTTCTCATCATGGATTCTCAAATCTCTGTTAGAGGCACACAACCTTACTCATGCCCTATAGGTCTGTCTGAGCTTCCCAAGTCACTCTTTAGTTTCTGTTTTAATGTGTGGATTGGTTTTTTTATATATATAACCACATAATAGTAAATTATACTTTGATGATGTCCATACAAATTCATAAATAGTTATTCAAACAATGCTTACATATTTTTCCCAGGCTGGGCTGTCACAGCTGGAAAAACATTTCTTGGTTTTGCCAGGCTGTATCTTTTTTTCTTGCTGACTAACCAGAACTGCACGTTCTGTTGCGCTGGTCCATATGAACCGATCACTCTGTATCAGCACCCAGTACTCCATATACTGAAACATGCTGGAAACATGCAGTCATTATTCTGACTGATAGTTGTATTGCTTCAAAATGCATTTTCTCAACTATATGTCAAAAAAAAAAACTTCTCAATGTACGATCAAAAAGCACCTTTATCCATGATCAGAGTTGTCATGACATCCTGTAGCTCCTGAGCTGTTATTTTAGATTTATTTATTTGTTTGTTTGCCCATATAATCTTTAAGATATTAGATTAAACTTGCTTTCTGTCCACTGATGAGGGGCTCAATGAAGCAGCTTCAACTCGAGCTCTGATATACCCCCCACAGTGACTGAAAATAGGATATGATTCCAAAGGCCAAGGTATCTAAGATGAAGGTGGAGTTTGGCAAGGTGGAGTAGTTGAGCAGCTGCTTATATACTCTGGCTATTGATTGAAAGATTAGATGGGCTCGCTCCTCCCTAACTTATGTTTAGGAACTTCATTATAGTATTTCTTAATATTCTGAATGAGGTCCATTTTTATATTTCAAGCTTTCATTAAAAATTTAGTTTGTTTCAAGAATTGGGTAACACTTGGTCAATGGTCCACTTCAGACATTCTAACTATAAGTAACTTTGCAACTTATACATTGTCTGCTTAATATCTGCTAACACTTTATATTGATGCTCCCCAACAGACATTCTACTGACTATATGTAACTTTTCAACTACGCCAACTTGTTCCATTAACCTGAACCCTAACACCTAACCCCATAACCTAATACTCTAATGAGAGTTGACATGTAGTTGCAAAGTAACTTATAGTTAGTACTATTTTTTAAAGTAAGTTTTTCATCTAATATTTATATTCAGAGTGAGTTTATGGCTCAGCTGACTGATACAACAAGGTCTGTGACCCAAATGGGGGCCCAAGAGCAAAGATGGCAGTAAGGTCATCCTCAGGACACCCTGGGAAGTGATTTTCTGAATCTAATCTCACCCCCAAATACAAATAAGAAACAATGCAAAATTTAACTTAAATTAAAATTCCTATTTTTTAGGAACATTAAGACTTTTTTTTTTTTAGATTTTAACATTATTATTTACATGAGCAAAAATCACTGAATATCATTACCATTACTAGTCCAGTCGTGTTACTTTGGAGTTTTTTTTATAATTCCCACTAGTCTCATGATTCTCATTAGATCCTCATTTATAATTAAATGAGAATAATAATTAAAAAACAAATCACAGCAGCTTGGAGACAGGAGACTATCATTGCCAACAGGAACATAAACACATGCACTTTTATTGGCCAAAATGTGTCTAATTACGAAAGTTGTCTACTTTTTCATAATATGGCAGGCACTTAATTATGCCATATATTAACTTATGGTCTAGATTAGCTGTTTGTGCAGACCAGTCAATTTCCTGTGGCATTTGCCATAGATAATAAACGGGAAGTGATATTTTATTTTATTGTACTGTACTGCAACCTTATTTTCCATCTAAGAAGGGAATAAATCAATTATGCATCAATATCGCCTCGCCTTTCTATAGTGTAGCAGACAGATTTCTTAACTTAACTTTCTTAACTTAACTCTTAACTAGTAAGGAAAATCTTTCAGAAGAACACAATTGGAGTTGTATTAAAAAATATCCTGGCTCTTCCAAGTTTTATAATGGGATTGAATGGTACCCTAGATTCAGAGGTGTCAAGTAACGAAGTACAAATACTTTGTTACCTTACTTAAGTAGAAATTTTGGGTATCTATACTTTACGGGAGTAATTATTTTCAGCCGACTTTTTACTTCTACTCCTTACATTTTCACGCAATTGTCTGTACTTTCTACTCCTTACATTTTAAAAATATCCTATTTCATTTCGGCTTGTTTTCATTCCGACTTGTCATCGTTCAAAAAAAAAAAAAAAACCTATCCAGATAAATCGCATCCCAAATTTTTCAACATTAACATTTTAATATAACATTATAGTCATTATGGCCTTTAGAAAAATGTTTTTTGAAGGAGGTGGGGTAGTGCACAATAGGCCCCTGTGGCGCGGCCTAAGCTTTTGTCCTTAATGGCATTTTTTTCCTTACATTACTTTTACTTTTATACTTTAAGTAGTTTTGAAACCAGTACTTTTACACTTTTACTTCAGTAAAAAGCTTGAGTTGATACTTCACCTTCTACAGAAGTCTTTTTAAACCCTAGTATCTATACTTTTACCTGAGCAATGAGTGTGAATACTTTTGACACCAGTGCCTAGATTTTGAAGCCCAAAAAAGCGCATCCATCATGAAAGTAATTCATACGGCTCCAATAGGTTAATAAAGGCCTTCTGAAGCAAAGCGGTTTTGTAAGATGAATATCCATATTTATAACTTTACAAACTATAATCACTGGCTTCTGGTAACAGTTGAACACAAGTCGAGTTCTGGCAGAAGAGTGACCTCTGACCTGACATATCTCTTTAAAAATTCTCATTTTAGACTTCTAATTCATGACCGGTGTTTTGTTTTGCTCTATCCTCTGTGCTTCCGCGTTCGTCAAAGAGTCATGCATCGGGTTCAAAGTTCACTCTTCCACCGGAACTAGACTCATGTACGGCCATTGCCAGAAGCTGGCGATTATAGTTTATAAAGTTATAAATATGGATATTTTTATTAAAAAATCGCTTCGCTTCAGAAGGCCTTTATTAACCCACTGGAGCTGTATGGATTACTTTTATATTGGATGGATGCACTTTTTTGAGCTTCAAAATCTAGGGTACCATTCACTCCCATTATAACTTTTTATAACTCTGATTGTGTTCGTCTGAAAGAAGATAGTCATATACACCTAGGGTGGCATGAGGGTGAATGAATTATGGGGTAATTTTAATTTTTGGGTGAACTATCCCTTTATTGTGAAAATGGAGATATTCTACCATTCATGAAATCAGCTCTTTCAGGCTCAAATGCATTACATCATGCTCCACCCAGACCGTTGTATTGATTAAACATCATGTGTGATTTACTGCTCAACTGGACTGATAAAAATCCCAAGAGACCAACCTTGGGATTATTTTTGAAATCTTCATTTTCCTTTTATTTGTTTATCTTTGTTCTGTTTTACTTGGGAAAGAGCCCTCAGACTGCCACAATGTTTATGAATAATTTGAGTCATATATTGTTTTAGCCCTGGGCATGAGAGGGCTCTCTCTAGGGGAGAATATCAGCTTCCTGTTATCAAGACCAACGCTCTTGTTATCATTTTATAATCATTTCTGTATACAAAAATAGAGCGTTCATTCAAATGATACTCAAATCACCCTGACACATTCTTGACAAACAGTGAAACCAAATCATTTCAAGTCTTACTGTGTATCCATACAGTCTCGACAATGAACAGTTTGATTCTAAATGAATTAGACTTTTGTAGAATTACTTCCCACAGTTCAAAGCGATTTACTGCAAGTGTCCGTGTTTTTGCTGATAGAGTGCACTCATGAGAAAGCTAGAGGAATGGGAATGCAACGGATAACTCTGGATCTAGTAAACAGCAGCACTTCCGAAGTCTTGAATAATGTGTTCTGCACACCACCTGCCCACTGACTCCAACTTCAGGGAAACAGGATCCAACATCTGGGTTTAGAGTCCAAACACCTGTCCAAATGAGCAGTAATCCACCAAATATGTTTGCATTGAACTGAATTTAATTTAATGTTTCCCTAATGATGTTTTTCGTGTAAACCTTGCACATAAACTTCATGTTCTCAAACATCATTACTGTTTACCACTGTTTATGGAATCCCTAAAAGTGCCTGGAAGTAAATCATACACTCTTGAAATTGTCGAGATTTTCTCACGTTTTTAGCATCCCCCAGTGAAGAACTCTGGAATAAATAATAATAAAAAAAAATCCTACAAAATATGCATTTATTCAGTCTTGAAGCAGAACACACCAAGTCATTGATTGCATCAGTTTCAATAACATGAATATATGAACAGGAGAATATATATCACAATGAAATGGGAAATGGGTCGCAGGCACTTCGATGACTTTATTTGTTACCTTTGAATGGGTTCACAGAGAATATGGTCCTATAAAAGTCTTTGTTTTGACATGCCATCTCTATTTATTTCACTTATCTGCTGTAGGCCAACCTCTGCATCCATGTCTTGTAATCCACTTCATCAGCAGGTGATTCACCCTAAATAATCCTTATTTCACCCAGCTGACTTAAACATTAAGCAGTGTTCGTTACGTCAACCCGTGTCACTTCTTGATCAAGTTCTGGAAAGCAAGACAAGGCAGATGACAACTTCAGGAACTGCAGGTTTCCAAACCTGCGCTACACTTCGGACTCACCCCTGACAGGGATGTGCAAGTCCAGAGTGTGATTACAGAAGCGGTAGACCACCGACCAGCTGGCCTTCCTCTTGATGAAGAGTCTTAGCTTGTCCCTGAAAGTCTCCCCGAGGAAGCTGTAAATGATCGGGTTCAGGCAGCTGTTGGAGAACGCAGCCAGGTTGACGATGTGCCCGGTCAACGGGTAGTCGTGCCACAGCGTGGTGTCGCTGCGTTTCGATGGGTCGGCCGTGCCCTGGAGCAGCTGGATGCTAATGAAGACGTTCTCGGGCAGCCAGCAAATAAAGAACACCAGCACAACCACCACGATCATGCGCAGGGCCTTCTGCCGGCGCGGCCACAGTCCCTTGTGCTTCTGGGCACGCATGAGGATGCGGACAATTAGGGAATAGCACAGGCCAATGATTGAGAAGGGCACCAGAAATCCAATCGTCACCTCGAGCCACTGGATCTCCAAGACATTGGCGAAGCAGAAGTGCACCTCGCCGGTGTGTTGCGTCTGCACGATGGTGAAGGGAAGCAGAGTCGCCAGGATGGAGGCCATCCAGATGAGGCTACAGCTGAGTTTGGCGTGCTGCATAGTTCGAAGCGGACTGCTGCTAATGGAGCTGGCAAGAGCGACATAGCGGTCGAAACTCATCCATGTCAGGAAGAAGATGCTGCTGTACATGTTCACCTGGAGGAAAAGTGACATGAAGGTACAGAGGACGGCATAGTCGTAGTACTTCTCGTTGAGATTGAAGACCTCAATGAGCGAATCCGCCACTAGAATAAGGTCCGCCACGGCCAGGTTGACGAAGTACAGATCAGGGATGGTCATCTTGTCCCTGTGATTGAGGTTGACCACTAAAATGAGGATGTTGCCAATGAAGCCAATGGGGAATAGGAATATGGTGTACAGGCAGGAGAGAAACAGGCCGATGACGTAAAACTCATAGGTGTCTATGCTTTCGTTTACATCGGTTAGGTTGAATTCAAATGAAGCATTGAACTGCTCAGTGCCATTCAAGTAAATCGGAATCACAGTGGTAGTCTGCTCTTCCATACTGGCCAAGTCTCTGTTTTAGATGCTGTGAATAGTGCTACATACTTCATTTGTGTCAGTGTCCAGTTCACTTTGTAGAGAGGATCCTTCATTTAGGCTGCATTTGCATTCTGATGACAATTGGTGTTTTACAAGTGGACGCTCAAGGTTTGGTAGACGCCATCCAGAAATCCAGAGATGCAGCCAGGGTAGAAGACCTCCATTTTCAGGGCAGTCTCTCAGCTATGGAGACTGCCTGGACTTGTGTAATCCATTGCACCAAAGCCAAGAGTCTCTCCTTAGGGATTGTGCTTCTTTTTTTTCTTTTGCACACTTTGCTCTGTACACGTGTTCGATCCAGTGCAATCTGGTCTCCTCCAGTCCGTAAGCATGATTTATTTATTCCACCAATGACACCACCACTTTGACACCTGATCGAGGGAGAGAGAAAGAAGGAAAATGATATCTGAAGAACAAAATATCTTTTTTTTTTTTTTTTTTTTTTTTGTGGCATTACATGTTTCATTGACTATTAAAAGGATAGTTCACCCTAAAAAATTTAATTCTGTCATTATTTACTCACCCTCAGCTCATTCCAAACCTGGATGACTTTCCTTCTTAAAGGGTTAGTTCACCCAAAAATGAAATTTCTGTCATTAATTACTCACCCTCATGTCGTTCCACACCCGTAAGACCTTCGTTCATCTTCGGAACACAAATTAAGATATTTTTGATGAAATCTGATGGCTCAGTGAGGTCTGCATTGACAGCAAGATAATTTACACTTTCAGATGCCCAGAAAGCTACTAAAGACATATTTAAAACAGTTCATGTGAATACAGTGGTTCAACCTTAATGTTATGAAGCGACAAGAATACTTTTTGTGCGCCAGAAAAACAAAATAACGACTTTATTCAACAATATCTAGTGATGGGCGATTTCAAAACACTGCTTCATGAAGCTTTGAAGCTTTATTAATCTTCAATGGTTTACCACTGGGGGTGCAGTTTGATACACGCTCCGAACCACTGATTCTAAACAAAAGATTCGTAAAGCTTTGAAGCTTCATGAAGCAATGTTTTGAAATCGCCCATCACTTGATATTGTTGAATAAAGTCGTTATTTTGGGGTTTTTTGGTGCACAGAAAAAATTCTCGTCGCTTCATAACATTAAGATTGAACCACTGTAGTCACATGAACTGTTTTAAATATATCTTTGTAAATATATGTACCTTTCTGGGCATCTGAAGCCATCGGATTTTATCAAAAATATCTTAATTTGCGTTCCGAAGATGAACGAAGGTCTTACAGGTGTGGAACGACATGAGGGTGAGTAAAGACAGAATTGACATTTTTGGGTGATCTAACCCTTTAATGAAAATATTATGTTAAATATCTGCTTTTGCACTGATGGCAGCTCTCATAAGTTTTTAACTGATTCACCTTAAGGATTGAGTGTCTAGCTTATTAAAATGTAAAGCAATGTCTTAAACAGATGCATTGAAGCACCCTGAGCTGTCAGACCCATGCGCTAAACTCACAATTATTAAACAGCAAAAAGACGAGACGAACTGTACAACTGCTTCATAGGAATAGATACGGTCTAAGTAGATTTTCTTCTCAGGAGCAGAGGCTAACCGGACTACATAACATTATGTTCATAACTGATTTTGATGATACATTATAATGTATTGTGATTTTGAAGAGATAAACTGTCCAAGGAAGCGAACTGTGATCATTTTTCACTGACACAGAGTTAATGGGTGTCAAAAGAAAAAAGAATCTCATTATTTTAGTAATTTTAGATTAATATGCCATCGTATCATGTATATTATGAATAATGATGTGTAATGAATAATGATGTGTAAAGATAAATCTAATATCCCATGCTATTTAAAATACCCATTACTAGCCACACTTACTATATATTTGAAACAAATATGTAGATATTTAAATATAGGATCTGTATTAATCCAAATTAATTTGGTAAACAAATCATACGCAAAAAGCATCTTATGAGAACTAAAATTAGGTATGGGAAAACACTGACTTTCAGAGACCAATCAGGACATATCAGACTTATCTGACTTTTTTTTTTCTTTCAATTCCTACATAGATGAACTATGCCCTTCTCAAATATAATTCACCAGAGTCAAATGTGCATATTTTAATCACAATGAAGACTACATAAATTTTGTAATGAGACAGAAACTCAGTGATTTTAATGAGGTCTATGTGACCGGTCTGGACTCGAAATACTTCAGCCTGGATTAAATTTCAAATGAAAAAATGCAGCAGAAAAATCAGAGTTACAGCCAGCTATCCAAAATTACACCACTTATTTTCAGCCTTATGCAAATGTTTTTTTTTTTTTTTTTTTTTTTTTTAAACCATTAAAATTTTATTATATATATATATATATATATATATTTTTTTTTTTTTACAATAACACAACACAGTGGTACTGGTATCTCATAACAGCACATACAGCCATATAAGCCATGTCACCTTACAATCTTTGGATATACATGTTTATACGTAGGCATATAAAATGCAAAAACAAAATAATAATAAGAAATAATAATAATAATAAAATGCAGATGGCTTTTTAAGAGCATAAATGTTTGGATATTTGGACACTGTAAATGGTTTTGACAGTTCCACGCACAGTGCTATCAAATGCGGTCTTTACTTTGATCAACAGTTTGCAATATCTGTCTCAATACAAATAGAGAAAAATATGTATTTAGCAAAATATTTAACTTTAAAGTCTCTGTTAATAATCTTATCTTGGATATATAAACACAGTGCACATTAAGTGGCCATTAAACTATGCTACTATAAACTAATAACATTATGTAAGGTTTGCTTTCATTTCAGAATTACCATAACAAACAGAACTGTTGAGAGTCTGAGTCTGGTCCTGTAATTGTAATTTATTCTCAACTGCAGACCCAGACTTCAGACTTCCTCACTGCATAATAGATAAAGGAACATTTGTTATTGCCTAAAATTACATCTTCTTCAAAAGACCCCGTAGGACAATATAATCCTTTCCCAAAGGGAATCTGTGCATTTACTCACAGATGCAAGATGGCACGAACAATTTATCAGTATATTCGTGATGGAGTAGTCACATTAACACAAGACAAGCACACAAGCACCCCAGATAATTGAAAGGCTCATTTGGAGGAGACAGAGAGAAGAATGCTTCATCTGCTTCATCAAGTGTTCTCAACTATTTGAAATCTCTCTGCATCTGTGAAATTAAGCTGGAATAGGAGACTTCAGATTTTTCTGGTTCCCTGTTGAAAAGACCCTCTTGAATTTCCATGATGTTCCAGGCTGGTTTATGCTGGTTCATGATGCTTTGGTGCTGGTCTACCAGGTGCAAAAACAAAGCCAAGCTACACTCTAAAAATGCTGGGTTGTTTCAACCCATGTTTAGGTCAAATATGGACAAACCGAACCATTGGTTTAAATTACATTTTAAAACCCATCATTTGGGTTTGTCCATATTTGACCGAAACAAACATGGGTTTGTTTTTAAAGTGTCTCCAACAAAACTACACAGGTAAAGATGATCCACCAGCATAGTCTTTCTAGTGAAGTTGGTTGACCAAACTAGTCTAGTTGGTTGAGATAGTTAACCCTCCTGTTCCATAGACATTTCAATAGCTCAAAAACCTAAACATTCAATCTGGTAATTTTTGATTACTTTTGATGAGAAATGATTAATAAAATCATATATATATAATATATAATATTTTTAATAATTTTTGGTTCCAAATTTTCATCAATGATACTGGTAGTCCACTGTATGAAGAATTTTTGGGTATAATATTTCACATTTACTTTATTTGCTATCCTCACTTACATAAATGAACTATAGCGTCCTGCACCCACTAGTAAAAAAAATATAAAAAATGGTATCTAGTGTCTGAATAATTTTTGGTTTGACTGTATATATATATATATATATATATATAAAACATTATTTATGTTTGGGGACTCATATACCCCAGATATAAAACAAGTGCAGTGAATTTTCACATGCTAAGCTAAGTTATGACTGCTATGCACACAGCAGTATTATTTAGTCATTATATTATAGTATTATATGTATAGTATTGATTAATATTTTGAGTTTTCATTTTAATTTTACTTTGAATATTATTTTAATTTTGTTGTGCCCATGTGTCATTTTATAGTATTTATTAATATTTTGAATTAAATTTTATTTGTATATTTTCAGATTTCATTTTTATTTTACTTTAGGTTTTAGTAATTTTGTTGTGCTTTTGTCATTTTTTATATTTCTATTTAGCTTTATATTTATTTCAGTTTTAGTTTTAGTTAGACCTTACAGCTTATTTTGAATGCAACATTTCTTGGTTTTCTTAATTTCTTCTTTAGTTTAAGTTTATGTTCATCATCTAAAAATTTTTTTTATACTATTTTAACTTTAGCTAAATCATTTTATATAGTTTTAGTCAACAATATTAACCCTGACACACAGTAGCAGTACATTCCTAGCAGTTTACTTTGATTTATTTTATTGTCTTTTTCTCTTTATGTGTTTTTGAAGTGGTCAAACTGACCTCAAACAGAAACAATGGTATTATATAGTAATACAGTCATTTTTCTGCATGACTACTTAGACTACTCTTTTGTTTACAAACAGACAGGATACGTTTTAATTGAAACATATTAAAGGAAAAATAAAGGTTAAAAGGTTAATTTCAAAATGACCATTATAATTTTTCAACATACAGCATTGGGGTCTCAGGAACATAAACAAATGTAAAGTCTATATCGTCACACTGGCATCCAAAACACAAAATTTGATGCTCACCATCCGTTGGGTCTTTTCAACCGAGTTTGTCCCACAAATGAACTTAATTTCGGTTGTAATTCAACTATAATGTAATGTATTATTAATGAATGAAATTTGTGAGTCACAGTGAAAATAATAGAGTCAAAAAGTCACTCACTTTATTTACAAGGGGCTTGCGATGCAGTCGGTGTAGAGTCGATGCCGCAGATTTGTAATCCCTTTACCAGGACAAGATCCACCGTCTGCGCCACCTACTGTTATAAGACAACTCGCTGCTGTCAGGGAGACGGTCCAGAGAAGAATATCACTACAGCTTCCTTCCTTTCTGGCCACTTGTTCACTAGCCACCCCTCTACTACCTCCTCCTCCTCCTCTCTCTCTCTTACTCTCTCTCTCTCTCTCTCTCTCTCTCTCTCTCTCCTCTCTGCTCTGACTTCCCCAAGCACTTCCACACACACGTGGACAGCATCAATAGCAGGAAACCCACCAACGACAGTTACTTAGCACAGGACATATGGCTGCTGTCGCGGATCATTTCATCTCAGTTTCAACCATTGAGACATCCATGACACAAGCGCTCATTAGTCTAATTTTAGTTCAAAGAATGATGGAGAATTAACCAGGCCAGGTTGTTTTAAATGCTCCAGACCCGGGACGAGACGTCCCTAATGCATGACTTCATCAAGGACTCTGATGATGAACAGTCAAGTATATTTAATACACTTGGTCAGGTTTTAACTATTAAACATGATGTAAAGTGCTCCTATCTGAGTTAGAAGGAAATAAGTGTCATTTACTTCTATAAAACACTTATTCAAATAATGGCCGTGCTGAATAAACAAATGCTCCCATTGTAAAAGTCCCTTTCTCTAAGAAGCTGGAATAATCTGTATTGTTCAGTGGCTATTTTCAGGTTTCACTATTATGTAGTTTATGTTAAAATATCTCTGAGAACACTGAGAGAATGCAAAATATGCATAATAAGTGAGATATTAATCATTTAGCGGTGCAGTAATGTTGGACGGAGAACCAATACGACCCTTTTTTTTTTTGGAGAATGAGGGGTAGCGAAGCTTTTGTCGTCCATGAGATTACTGAGTCACAAACTATTATGCTTGTAATTCGATTTTCTGAACAGGGATGGATTCTGTTCACCTTATCAGTCCCTCTGTGTCAAGACGGGTTTACAGAAAGCTTGAGGGCTCTTTTATGTGCCGTCGACTACGTCTTCAAAGAGGTTTGTGTAGAACATCCTGAAGTCAATGTTTCGGTGAGAATCCCTGTCAGACTGTCTTTGTTGTCACAGAAAAAAACATTTCAAGCTAGAAAATCAACAAATAAAGAACTACAGAAACAAGTGATTCACAGAGAGATACAGAACTACTTGTATTGTTTAATTCATAACTTAAAATAATAAAATAAGCCCACATAATAATGATTAAACAAAACTGAGAAATAAAATTGCAAATTTGAGGTAAGTTACAATTATGAAAACCTATCTATCTATCTATCTATCTATCTATCTATCTATCTATCTATCTATCTATCCATCCATCCATCCGTCAGAGAATAATCAGAGAAATTACCCAGCACTAGTGTTTACAGATAATATCTCTATCTGAAAGGATTTTTGAATCTTGCATTATCTTTATGAATGTAACTTACTCTTGAGGGAACTTGTTCATTGTCCTAACTCTTTTTAAGTGCTGCATGCAAGCAGAGCTTCCTAAGAAAACCAGTGAATAATGCCAACTGACAGTTAGCTGGCACATAATAATTAATAGTATATAGATATTATTGTGTATTATTGTATTGATCAAAATAACTGCATCTTACATGCACCTGACACTATGTTGTGTTACCCTTTATTATTTAGCTGTTCCATGAATTATTTTGTGCTTCGTAATTTTTTTTAACAGTTTAAATTATCTGAAAAAACCATTAAACTTTTAAAACATAAACATGGTCTATGATAGTGTGACAACATGCCTCTCTATTAGTGCATGTTTTCACAAAATATCAGTTAAACGCACTTGTACATGTGAATTGTATAACATGGTCGAAGATTTAGCCTAAATTAACCTGTCACTGATAAGGGGCTAGTTAGTTTTTACCTGGGGGGTTAAATGGTTCAGTTTAATACACTACAATTTGTGTAAAAGCTGAGAAAACGGAAGAAAATGTCTTCTGGCCATGTTGTAGAAAGGGTCCAAATAATGTCACTTCCTGGGAGACACAATTTTATGGAGCGCTGCATTTTTAGGTGGGAAACAATTGATATAGGGTAATAAAAAAATAAAAAAATGATATGATCAGTAAGTCATGACAACATATGTTTTTACTTAGCTATACAAGATTCAACTCATTTAAAGCTGCAGTCCATAAGTTTTGCCTCTTTGTCGCCATCTCTGTTTGAAACCTGCAATTGCAGTTGTTTGTGGAATTATCATCTTTATGTGGGTTGTGCGTCGGCACAACTCCTCAGCGTGGATGAATCTAATGTTTGCTGTCAGTCACCACACCGATGTGGATACTGTACTTCGGAATCACAGATTAACGTCTTGGAATTATGGCCAAAATAAGAATTTTCACCGGAAAATGTCATCTGAACAAGTAAGTAACGTCTGCCACTTTTGTTCTGACCAACTGAGAAAAAAAAGCAATAAATTGCGCTGCCAATGGTGATTAAATCTAACGATCGCTTAGCTTGGATCACGTCAAACCGTGAAAATTATTATTATTGTTATACTTTGTTTTCAAATTGTTAATGTTAACAACATCAGCATTGCATGACTACGTGTATTTAGTGTGTGTTAGCGTTACCTGTAGATTTCAATTTCTGTAGCCGCTCCTCAGTCCGAAGTCTTTTGCTTTTGACTATGGGTGAATCTCCAGATGTCACTGATGATTGTCTTTTGGACCTTTCTGGATTACAATCTGCCATCAAAATGATAAGTTTAATTATTCCAGCTGCTGTGAGAAAAGGCTATAAATGATCCGCTACCAGTAGCATCCTCACATGCCATATAGCCTGCAAGCTGGGACTCGTTCTTTCGGTTTACAGACGTGACGTAATGATGCAAAGACGAATAGCGGCATGCTCAAATTTCCCGCAGAAACCCACCAGTACCATCCGAATTATAAATCATTATTTCAAGCTTACTGTTGTGAATCGGGCTAAGGTAAGGAGATAGTTTTGAACACTGGCTGGCTATGTACTTGCTCAAATTGATTTTGGATAATTTTTAACCAAAAAAAAGAAAGTTACAGACAGCAGCTTTAAGTCAGTTCAATATAATTTAACCGAGTTATACAGCCAAGTTGATTGTACTTAATTTAAGGCAGCAACTGAACTTAAGTTATTTATTTATTTTTACAGTGTGCTTGCATGCAAAATGTGGTAACCAGTCAAATATTGGATTTCTAGTCATTAAAATAAGTTAAATAAAAAATATTTATATTTTATTTTATTTCAGCTCAATTTCAATTACCAAAAATAATTTTCAAGTTTTAGTTAACAATAGCAAGATTGATATTTACAGATGAGTTTAAAATGTGTTACTTTTTATGCTGTCAATTTTATGTTGAATAAAATTTTAACCGATCTGTCCTCGTAGAACATGGGTGTCACAATAACAGAAGGAGATGACTCAGATGTAAAATAAACAACAGTATCTTTATTCACAGGAAGTTCGATGAAGCAGCGTGGTAAACGGGTGAGTATTTCAGAGTAGCAGGTTTGCACTTAGCTTGAGCATTCACATTTCTTTGTTTGTTGCAGGTTCTGACTGGTACACGGTGCAGACGAAGTATGAGCTGGATGTGAATACGGACTGAAGGTAAGTTTCCAAGGTGAGTAAGTCTTTCCAATGGCAAAGACAAGACCAGACAAAGGTGCACGTGTGAAGTGGCTGTATTTATATAAATCCTAATGAGCATGTGCAGGTGATTAGAATTCGGGTGATAATGATCTAGTGGGCGGAGCTGACGAGGTTGGTGTGGCGGATGGCACTGAGACTGTGACAGTGGGATTTATTATTTTTTTTTTTTTTAAAGGTTTCATTACACCAACCCTATTCGTGGAAAGTGCCACCTGCCAATCCTGAAGAATGAAAATGTTATGCTTGTGCTTTTAATTACAGTCCCAAAGTCTCCACCTGCTCCCAAGTATCATTTTCCCAGAGGTATTGCTCTTAAATGGGGAGGCTGTTGTTTGTCTCCCTCTATTAAACTCTCTATCAATACAATTTTACACAGGGACTCATAGAACAATCTGGAGGGAACAGATTAATTATGATGCCGGGAACAACTGATGAGTTACAGACAGCATGAAACTGCTTTTCTCACTTTACATGCCTGACCGTGTCCCCCTGCAGGGAGGTAATTACATTTGTTGGGTAGCAACATGTGGTGGAAGCTCTGTGCTCTACAACCTGCATGTATTAGTGTTAAATGCAAACTGAGCGTCACGATCTTCCCTAACACAGTTATGTCTTAATGGCATGGTGTGACGTTCTAGGAACTGTGCTCTCTTCGAAAACACTGTCCCACTGTGTGCTCTGAAGATCCATAAAATGAGTTGATGCACTCCTCATTTCAGAGACAGAGGACTAAATAAATGAATCATGTCATTTGGTCAATGAACATTAGTTCTGTAGGCTTACAATTGACTGAAATGAACTTTTATAACCGAAAGGACCACTATTACCGAGCATCTATCTAAAGGGGTTGGTTTCTCACAAGAGCGAGCTAGTGACTGAGAATCCAGAAGAGCACCGCATAATTTTTGGACCAAACTGACCTGTCTTATAAGATTCACCATAGCAACACAGCAAAGGTAAGATGGATTCATGACTGGAAAACATAACAGCTACTCTGCTGTGTATATGACATTTTTCAAATTTATTGCTTAATAAAGACTTATACTACAGGGCTGTTGAATGCTCGAATCTGACTGGTTGAACAATGTTCGTGTGCAATTATTTTCAGGAAAACGCACGGCTAAAGTAGTTCTAGCAGGTCTGGACCGCATTGCAGTTTCATATCACTTCGCCAAATGTTTTCAGTTATCTCAATAGATCCTACAGCCTACAACCGCAAAAGAAACAAAACCCACAACGACACCGACAAAGCAAATAAATATAGTAAACAATAGGATGAAAACGACAAATTGTTGTCATGGTTTTTGCCACAAAATACGTTTTATTATGTCCTGATGCGCATACTCTCTTGTGCGTGCTCTCTTTCTCTTTCAAATGTACACACTCTCGCACAGAAACGTTTGGTCAGCGCTGCTCTGACGAATTCATCAGTAAAATAGTTCAGCAACTTAAAAGATACATGACATTTCTCACCAGCGAGGTAATAACTGTGTGGTTCTTGAGGTAGATAAATTTATAGTTTCGCTATTAGTAGAGACACTGCTGCCGTGAGAGACGCACAGACTCTCACAGACTCGGGTAGGCTAACTGATCCTTCGCAAAGACCCGCCGCCCTTAGTTACTTGTTACTTTGTCCGACAAGCCATGGCGCTGTCACGCCGCACAGAGTGAAAAATACATCGCGGAGCAAAGAGGACACTGACAACACGTCGACAGACAAGACAGAGCAGGTTACTTATGATATGAAACAAAGTCCCAGCTTTCAAACCGTGTAATTTTTTAAGAAATTCGAACAATAAAACCCGTTTTGTGGCTCTTTAATGTGTTGTGACAGATCGCGTCAGCTCAAGCAGCTCGTGAATCATCTCTTCCTACTAGTTCATTTATAGCATCAAATAAACATGAATGAACATGAGAAGGAATGTTGTTTCAAACGCGGAAAGACATCAATACACACCATTTTTCAAGTTCAAGTCCACCGAGGTTAATCTTTTAACTCCTGACTGCTTTGTCGGACAAAATGGCGGATTCGGCGTTATGATTGGTTAGATCGCTTGTCAATCAAACTCCCAGCGAAGGGTCAATTAGAATTATTTTTCTCTCTCTCTCTCTCTCTCTCTCTCTCTCTCTCTCTCAGCTGTGTTGAGCAATGGTATTGTTCTGCTATCAAGTCCTCCGTTACTAGTTCTGAAAGGACGTTTTGGAATTAGCAACTGAGGCTTGGGATGAGATGCGTAAGAAATTGACCAGTAGAAACAAGCTAAAATCGCATGGTTGCCTCAGAAAATGGGTTTTTATCCCAGTTAACACTTTCGGTTAGGTTTATTTTCAAACGCGATTAATCTTTTGGCGCCACTCACCTGACATTTCATTTCCGAACTGCCACGATACGGACAACAGCCAACGTAATAAATCGTTGCCAGATTCATCACATATGTTTCACATTAAACGCGATTTTAGCACCACACACTGGATATTTCACTTAGAAAGTGTCGCCGCGAAACATGCAAGAAGCACTTTTATTTTGCAGAATGTCACCACAGACACAGACATTCTGGTTTGGCTGAAACTGACAGAAAGACCAATATACAGATAGGTGAGTAGACAGACAGACTACAGACGGACAGTAGACAGACAGACTAGCAAGTGCTGTTTTTTTTTTGTTTGTTTGTTTGTTTGTTTGTTTGTTTGTTTGTTTTTTAATAAATACCAACAGCACTGTTGCCAGTGTGATTTATAATAGCCTGAACAAGAAGTTAATATTGAGTAACTTACATTTTACAGACCCTATTGCCAGTTAATTGCCTACTTTGTCTATTTTTGATCCACCAGTGAGCTCCAAACGAAGTCATAACAGAATCAACTGCTGTTTCGGAGTAAACAAACAATTTGTGGTGCTTCATTCCTGAATGAATTAGCATCTTTGAATCATTTGGTTGAGTGAAAGATTTAATGACTTGCTCATAAAGACAGTCGTTACCACCTGCGGAAGGATTCACTGAAAAATAATGCACAGCATTATCTCAAATATTGATACAAGCAAATTGTGATTAATTAAATACTGTAATCTACAGATTATGTTGATCAATGGACAGCCCTGCACACATGCAGCATAAACAGTCTGCTGGACACCTGTGTAATGAATAATTAGACTCACCTGTGCTTGAATTCTTGTTAAATTAGACATTTGTAGTCTAAAATTTAGCTTTGCTCCAGAGACTTTCAGTGGGGTGTACTCATTTTTGCATCACCCTAATTTGAGTAAAACTGAAAAATGTGTAATCTGTTATATTATTAACCTTACTTTCATGTTATAAGTTAAACAGATGTTATATTAAACTTAATCTTGTCAACATTTTGGAAATTGTTTTTGTGTTCATTGAGATATTGTTTAAAATGTTACTTTTCAAAGGGGGTGTACTCATTTACGCTGAGCACTGTATACTGTGACGATAGATAGATAGATAGATAGATAGATAGATAGATAGATAGATAGATAGATAGATGGATAGATAGACTGACTGACTGACTGATTGATTGATTGATTGATTGATTGATTGATTGATTCAGAGTGCAGTAAGGACAGTGTGATGGAATCCAGTCCCAGGAGGAAATGAATTCATAACACAGGAAACATATCTAACACAAAGATTAAAGGGTTAGTTCACCCAAAAAATGAAAATTCTGTCATTAATTACTCACCCTCATCTCGTTCCACACCAGTAAGACCTTTGTTCATCTTCAGAACACAAATTAAGATATTTTTTAAAAAAATCCGATGGCTCAGTGAGGCCTCCATTGACAACAAGATAATTAACACTTTCAATGCCCAGAAAGCTACTAAAGACATATTTAAAACAGTTCATGTGACTACAGTGGTTCAACCTTAATGTAATGAAGCGACGAGAATACTTTTTGTGCACCAAAAAACGACTTTATTCGACAATATCTAGTGATGGGCGATTTCAAAGCACTGCTTCATGAAGCTTCGAAGCTTTACAAATCTTTTGTTTCGAATCAGTGGTTCACGTATCAAACTGCCAAAGTCATGTGAACCATTAAATTTTCGAACCACTTATGACGTAACGAAGCCTTATTTACTGAAATCACATGACTTTGGCAGTTTGATACACGCTCCGAACCACTGATTCGAAACAAAAGATTCGTAAGGCTTCGAAGGTTTGATTTTTGTTTTTAGGTGAACTAACCCTTGAAAGCAATGCATCAACATGCCTACAAAGCTCTGTCTAGTAGGCTATAAGGCAGCTTCAGCTACAGGATAACATTGACTAGTTCCAGAACAATTTTTTTTAATGTAATATGAAGCATTCTGAATGGATTGCACTCTTTTGATTCTTCCCTTTTTTTTTCTTTTTTTTTGTGCAGTGAATTCCTCTGCTAATGTCTTTTAGTGATCCTTTAAACATGCTGTGTCAGAGTTAAGCCAGGAAATCAGAGTCAGCATGGGAAGTGCACAAATATTTAATGTAAACTGTGACCCTTCCATATTTGTGCTTCTGCTGTGGATACATTTACAAAAGAACTTTTTATATCCGAATGTCCTTTCAACAGAAAGTTCATCCTGTTGCACTATTCTTTTTGAACACAGGGTGGAGTCAAAGTGTAAATTATGGATTTTTTCCTCTCACTAAAGCTTTTTTTTGTTTTCTAATTTTTTATGCTGGTGAAAGGAATAAACAGAGCAATTCTCTGTGAATGCAGAGACATGTAACATTATACCGTCAGATGTTCAAATGATTTGTTGAATGGTTTGGTCAGATGCTATTTTCAGTGGTCAAGACAAGAGAGCAGCAGCTTTCTCAAAGGCAGGCATGTTAGAGGTCAGTGGCCTTGAGTGAGTCAGTGCAGAGATTGTTGTGACAGATTCCTGCACCTGTGGGAACAGAGCCGAGGGGTGAGCACAGCATTATGCTCCAGCTGTCTCCTCAATAACAAGCAGCAAAACACAACCCCTGACACCCTGCTGCCTCACCCGACCGCAACACCCCTGGGATATGGGTGACAAGTAAACACCCTTTTTTGTGACCTCTTCCGCTTTGTTCAAGTGAAAGCTGAGGTTTATAATGATAAAATTCTTTCTTTTTTATTTTACTTTGGGCATTTCTAAAGCTCAGTGTTCACTGCTGTCCCTGTAGCTTGAGAATTCACTGCTACTCCTGTGACTAGAGTAAAGAAAGAGAAAGCAAGAGGTGTATACGTACATAGAGGAACACAGCCTTTCACTTTGAATGCTTCACTGAAAAAATCAATGTCCAACAAAATGTGATGCAATCCATACAGAGTGTGTGATAATGTGTCAAAATTCAGTCTAAAATTCTGAGACCCAGTGAAAATACTTTTTTTTTTTTTTTTGTTATTTAATAAAAAAGTTTATTCAATGAAATAAAGAAAGAAACAAGTAATATTTAACATTATACTATCAGCATAATTAGCATGAAAAACTAAAGGATTCATATTAATTTCAGAATATTTTAGTATTTTTGCTTTAATAACAGGAGCACTCAAGCTATTAATTCTACAAGAACATGATGATCTTGTTCTCCAGCATGATTTGAGATTACCTAAAGAGATTCTTGAGCTTCAATGGAAGACAAACATCTGACTGTCTGTACAAAGAGTCACATGATCAATTTGAACAATGACCTAGAAATAGTACAGGTATTCTTATTAATTTTACTTAATAACATTTCATTGTTCAAAATGTTTCTCAAACTTTACAGGTTTAAATTAGATTTTGACAGTAAAAATAGATTTTGGTCCCCACTGTATAATGCTTCCAAAGGAGAAAGTAGTTCATCTAATCAGAGTGTGTTATTGCATTACTAGAGATACATGTAACTCTTGACAAATATCTGTTAGTCAATGTGTATGCCTGTCAATATGGCTATTTTCCATGTTGGACGAATGGAAAACCATTATGAAACATGTAGGGTCATTGTTTACTCACCCATAAATATATATATATATATATATAAAAAAAAAAAAAAAAACAGCAAATATGAAATATCTTTTCTGCCTTTACTACACTCCTGGGCAAAAAAAAACAAACAAAAACAAACAAAAAAAAAACCTTAACCACAAATTATTGGTCAGGAAATTAGCAAAATTTAAGCAAATGAACTACTTTAAAAGCCATTGCTGTCTCAGAAAAACATCAAAGACAATGAAGTTTTTGGCAGAATATGTGAAGTTGTGTGTGAGTGATGAATCACAATGAAGCACAAGTTGAATGGTGGTGCGCCACAGCAATGTCTTTGAAAATCTGCTGAGAAATATAATAATAAATGCATCTCTACCACAGTGAAGCATGGAGGAAGAGGTGTCATTGTGTGAGGAGCCTTCATAGCTGCTGGTACAGGTGAGTTACTTCACTGTGAAAAGTTTTTTAATGTTTTGGAGTGCAGGAGAATAATGCAGAATGGTTTGCTTCCCACAAATGAAAAGTTGTTATCTAAAGAGGAATAATCAGATGTTATTTTTCAACAAGACAATGCTCCTGCCCAAACTGCAAAGAAGTGGTTTGAGAACAAGTCTATTAGGCTCATGTTTTGGTCTGGTCAGAGTCCAGATGTGAACCCTATAGTGAATATTTGGTCTCACATTAAACTCAAATGAACCAGGAGACATTTTTCAGCTACCCATGAACTGTTTGAAGCCATTAACATTGAGTGGAACAACACTGACTCTTCTTCCTGTAAAAAAGCTGTTGCAAGTTGTGATTCCATGCTAAGTTACTTTATCTACAGCATTTGTGCAATTCTTGCTAATTTCCTGACCAGTACTTTGTGATTAAAATGGTTAAGACAATTAAAAGACCACCTAATATTTTGTCATTTTTAGCTTGGCCCATTTGTTTTTCTCCCTAGAGTGTATGTCAAAGTGTTTTGGAAACGACACATAAGGACGATGTGTCGTAGAGCTCCATGCCTGTGGTCTGGTGGAGACACACTTGTCTCAGTGAGTAGAAAGACACGAGGGACTCACTTTATTTGACACGCTCTCCCTGCCTTCCAACCACAACGTCAAACACTGCCAACTTGGTCACTCACTCCGTGTGGTTCCCATGGTCCAATTTTTTAGATGTTCTGCTGACACCAGGATTTCAGTGTTGTTACTGTATATTTCCAAATCTATGGTACATTTACAATGAGAAAAAATACCAAGCCGGTCTGGCAGGATCTTAGAGGATTGGGTTTCAGCCATCTGCTGTATAGTCTGGGCCTCTCCAGCAAGGCTGGACTGTCTTTCCACATCGGGACTGATTTATCAAAGCATTCAGTTCAAGCCAGATCATTCCGGTGGTGCAAAAAGAGGAAGGGAGCGTGTAATCGCCTAAGGCATTCGATGTGCCAATCATAGATATTTCTGGGGGAAAAATATAACATTATCTAGAGTGTTAAATCTGGGTCCCATGACTGAATTGCCCCATCCCATTTCCCTGCACTTATCGGGGTTAGAATAGAGGTGGGTTGGGTAAACCAGACGTGTAAATACAAAGCTCCTGACCCATTTTTATAATGTAATACAGAGAGAAAAGGGGTCAAACTTCAGACATTTAACAGTTTTAAACCAGATCAAGCCATTGGATAGGAAAATGTTCACTTTTAGTCTGGCTGTGATTGTATTTTTATGTATAGATATATTACTTTACACTGTTGTTTTTATTGTGGATTAACTGAATCAGTTGCATTGCCTGGTGTGACCCTGAACCTCTAAAAGGAATTGTTGTCCTAATTTTTGTGAGAGATCTGGGTGAGCGCCAAGTCAAACAGCAAAAACTTTAAGAGACAAACCAAATACGCAACCTTGGTGGTCTAGTGTGGCCGATTTAAGCCGGTCTCTGCGAAACAATTACTTTTTAAGCTCAACTCAAGTTTACTTTGAAAGAAGACCAGAGAACATTAGAGACCCCGGCTTCTAGGGGGTAAATTGAGCTCATGTCCGGAGTTAGCGAATTATTCGCAATGTGTTACCCAATATGTGGGATTTAAAACCTGTTGTGCAAACCTCTTGCTTGTTTGCCAGTGGATTTCGAATGAATTATTTAGAGTCCTTCAGATTAAGGAGACTGTGAAGTCATTCCTTGAGGCCACTGGAATGGTCATTAAGAGAATAAATAAAATCACTGTTTTTATCACTAATAAAACAGCTGCCACAGTTGCTTGCCTTCTTTTTAGGTGGGACATACCAACAGAATGTTGAACTTTCAGGTGTGGATTTCTGGTGCTGCTTCAGTAATTTAGTGGGGGAGGTGACTTAAATGCCTCATCCACCTGTATCATGTCCTGTTGGGTGATTCAAAGTTCTTCAGCCAGGCATTAAAGTTGAAATGAAAATGGCTTCTCATAAAAGAAAAATTTTAGTGCGGAACTTGACTTTATCCACTGAAAGATGTGAAAGTCTGACTAAGCCATGATTGACCAATAGAATAAAGTATTCCAGAGAGATGTGTAATAAAGTGAAGTAGATGGCAGGGAGTCATTGATGCAAAAAGAGGCAGAGAATAGATTATGACTCATGCTTGTGAGGAAAACGGTTTAGTTCTGATTTGCCATTCATGAAATATTAATGGAGAAAGGCATCTATGGCATCCATTAGTTTATTCAGTCCATATGTACTTTATTCTACACAGATGTAAAAAAGAATAACAGCTGAGCGGATTTGTGCTTTGACAGTTCTGGATTTGGCAGACTCAACATATCAGAGTTTTGTTTAGGTTGCGTGTACAATATGCAAAACAATTTCTACATGCCTTGGCAAAATAAAGAGTTTGAACATGCATATGTGAACCAAAGGCATGCAGAGGCAGTGAAATAATTATGAAGGGTTTCCTTCAAAGTAGATTAAAGGGCTATCCTTAATGCAATGGTGCTTCTATTTGGTTAAGCTCAAATTTCATACTAAGAAAGTACTGGGTGATATAAGATAACTACATGGGTTAAGGGTAGGTTTAGGGGTAGGTTCAGGTTTAGTATAGTTATTACCCAGTTACTGTAATTACTATAATAAGTACATAGTATGTACATTGCAGGGGCATTTTTCTCTGAGGAGGCAAGGGAGGCAGAACCTTCTCAAAAAAGTGGATGAGAAAATAATTCATATTACAAAAATAAAACAACGCAAATATTACAGAATTGTTTTTCTAAAGTAACACTGTCCAACAGCGACACCAGCAGGTAAAGTTACAGCGGGAGTCCACATCTCTTTTTGCCTCCCCTGAGTCCACTGAGTTTTAACAGACCCCCTAATGCGTGCGCTGGGTTTGGTGGGGGGTAATTGAAAATGAATGGGGGAAAATCACGTGAGAAGAGGAGGCAATGACTCCATCGTGCTACGATTGGATGTGATTGGTTATGACTAGCTATGATCCGTTTGTGCGATAAATCCCGGCTCTTGTTTTCGTGCACGTTCGCGAATTAGTCTGAATCGTCAGAATGAACGAAATGATGGTGTTAATGAGAAGACTAATTAAAAAGTATGTAGCGCTGAGATATCATCGCTTTATGTCCTGTCAAAATCAAACTTGAAATGAACTGATTGGGTGGGGGAGGGGGGTGATTAAAGGTTCATTTTTGTGTCTGTGACAGGTGTTTAACAAGATTGATGACAATAAGAAATATGAAAATAAATATGAAAATAAGTTGACTATTAAAAAGAACAGCTGAACATCAGTTCACAAATAAAATATACTGTTTATATTATTACTGCCTTTAATTACTATTTTGGATACATGTAAAAATGCTTAAAAACACTAACTTGATGAGATTTTTACTTGGTTTTTAATAAATAGACCATTAATTACATTGTAATTAATGTAGTTGTTTTTTGTTTGTTTATGTAATAAAAAAGGAATGTTTATTTTACCAAGAAAATGTGACAACATTAAGTGTATGAATTTACATTTGATTTATGAAAAAAAAAAAAAAAAAAGTGAGGATTTTGCCTCCTCATTTCAGAACACCGAATGCGACTGATACATGGGGAACATGACTTTAAAATAAAGTGCTACCAATAAACTTCATGACTTTTCAGACATAGTTATCAATGTACAGCAGTGGCCATACATCCATCACAGTATAATTCAACAATACTTTTTGTCATTTCAAATGAATAATACTATGGAAGCCCATTTCCGCCACTAAATTAAAAAATAAAAGCAGTAATTGCGACTTTTTATCTCAGAATTCTGACTTTTTTTCTCGCAATTCTGACTTTATAACTCGCAATTGTGAGAAAAAAAGTCACAATTCTGAGATATAAACTCGCAATTGCGTGATATAAAGTCACAATTCTGACTTTTTTTTTCACAATTGTGAGATATATACTCACAATTGTGTGAAAAAAATTTTCTCGCAATTCTGACTTTTTTCCGAGTTTATATCTCGGAATTGTGACTTTATAACTGGCGATTGTGAGAAAAAAAGTCAGAACTATGAGAAAAAAAATTCAGGATTGTGAGATAAAAAGTTGCAATTACTGTTTTTATTTTTTTATTTAGTGGCGGAAACGGTCTTCCATATAATACTGTTGTTGAATTAAGGTAATTAAGGTGGAAATTACGTTTTAAACATGTTTTAAAATAAAATGGTCAATTCTTTCATCTTGCTAAAGCTAATAGCATTTTAGGTATCCCAAATACCCAATTAATTAAATATTATTAAATATTAATTTGACAAAATTACAGTCTGATTGGAAATGATGCAGTTCACATATATTTTTTTCCACTTGTTTAAATTATTTATATTTTTTTATTACTGATTTTATATTTTAAATTGAAAGTCTGGGACAAGGGTAAAACATTAAAATTTCTTCATTAAAAAAAATTAAAAGTTTCCAAAACTTCCAAGTAATGTGAAAGAAATAAAAAAGCGCCCGTAAGAACTCTTACATGAATTTTGGGAGTAGTACACCAAACAACATAGAATTTCTCGTTTCTTCATTGGTTCCTTGAACATCCCGACACTTACCCTGGATCCATTGTTCCATAACGGACAATGTTGTTCTTGTATTGTGACAGGCGGATATGTTGTGCTGGGGGTGGTCAGAAGCTGAAACAATTCTCAGAATGTCTAGAATGTTCCTCTTTCACAGGGGTTTTGTGGCTTGGTTTGGGGACGCCACAGGCACTTCGGAGAGACTGCACACAGTGCTGTGGCCTGAACGGGGCCCCTCGGTCTACTCCTACTCTGACCGCGCTTGCTCGATTCCAGACGTACACACACAAAAACACACATACCGCTGACTCTGTTGTCTGGAGGTGCCCCCACTGCAAGTCAACAGAGTATATAACAAAACACAGGTGAATTCATATTCTGTGAGCGTCAACACTACGGTGTCTTAGGTCAGCTAAGTAAATCATTCAGTAATGCTTATTTAAAGTAGTCGACACTGGACTGTGTCTCTCTACAATTTACTCCAAAAACATTTGGGTGGTTTGGAAGTGTGCATTCCTGTTTAAACTGCAAACAAAAAGATGTTTGACTTTCGTACATAATTGCAATAAAAACATGTCCTTTTTGTGTCTTGATGTTAAAATGCTTCTTCTATCTCAGTCAACTATAAGTAATATTTCCCAAAATGTGTAACACTGGCACTTTCAAAACATTGCACTGTTTGTTTAAGCTTCCTAACTAGCCTGACAACAGCAACACTGATTTAACAAATAGTGTGAGTTTGGGGCGGGGCTATCTGTTTTTCAAGCAATGGCAATTGGAGATTCTTTGGGAAACCTGTTTGATAACAAACATTGTTTTTTGCAATGCATTTTCCACTTTAACAAGAGATTTGAACTTCAGTACTCTTCAGTAAAACCTCTTAGTGAAGATGTTAAGTGTTTAATTTCTCACAAAATGTGTTTTTAAGAAATTAAGAACAAGAACAAGATGAACGTGTCTTTCACCATACTAACGTCTGTGGTTTTTGCTGCTCTGCAGATGGGCAACTAAACAAAATGATTCTGCCAGAGAACATTCGAGTGTGGTTTGTGCTCCTGGGGCCTGGCACTATTCTGAGGCTCGCACCAAGCAAGAAAAATATGTTTTGGCATGTGTTACATAAACCATATTTATTTTATTTTCTTTGGTATGTGTGAGTGTAGTCATCCATACCTGTTTTGTTGATGCAAACTAAAACAAGCTTCATCATTTGTCATTTGGAAAGCTGTGATGTTGTGAGTCAATGAAGAGCCGAACAGGATTATTTTCATGTTAGTTTATTGAAGTCTTTGACTCAGTATGGGACAAAAGATGACACTTTAGTATCTAAATAAATCTCTGAGAAAATAATACTGAACTCTAAAATGGCATGTCCGTTTTTTGTTTTTTTTTTCCCAGTAAATCTCTGAAGTACAATATATACACATTCTTAATATGATACATACTGGCATTAGCACACTAACAACATTGTGATTTGATGCTGTTTAATCGTATATGATTGAGGGTTTACTGATTTGAATACCCTTCATGACTTTAAATACATTCTTTCCCTTGGATTTAAATGACACGTCTCCACACTTCCATTCACATACAGTGCTTTCTCTCCAAAATACACTAATTTTGCATCCATTGACTCAAGAAAAAAACAAGAGTAAAGACATTTTCGATAATAACATACCATTTACTAGCTTAAACTGTACTATTCCTCATCCTGCCAGTATTATTTTCTGGAAATGTCTATGATTTTCTCCCAGTTTGAGAGCATTGATGCATATTTCTCTATATATGCATACAATGAAATTATTCATGCAACTAATCTCAATAAAAGCTATTTCTTTTGGATATACACATCAGAAAGGAAAAGTTATCCCAATGTGATTCATCATTTAGAAGCACTGAAGTCAGATCAATACTTCTGGAAATCATTAACTGTATGTTCCAGAACAAATCTGAGCGGGTTTCTTCTTGAGCGTAAATCTGTTAAATGAAATGAAATATGTTTGATTGTACTGACAGAACTTGTGCAGCTTGTATTCACATCTCAAACATATGAATTGTTAACCACTTCCTCCTGGATAATAATTACAGTAGTAACAGACTAATGATTGAAAAGGTATTTATTAAAGAAGATTAAATTTCTAACTAGTTGACCTTAAAAGTGTGATCCATTGTCTAGTAGATAATTTCTATAGCTTTGTCTCAATAAGCTATACACAGTTGACTGGATTTAATATGGCTGAGCAGCTGTGCAGTTATGATGCACATCACCTTAGCAGCAAGCACTCAAGAACACACACTTACAATCACTGGCACACAACCACACACACACACAAACACATCTTTCCCGCTCCCTGATATCAGTCTCGTTGAGTTATTTCTGGGTACTGTAAAAGTTGGTTAGATCGCTCCAATGTAATGCCCGTTGGTGTGTGAAATTGAGGTAATTATATTGCGTTTACTAGCGTCTACCAGAGAGGTTTTATGGAAAGTGTGACCAGAAAACTCAATCTAGACTGAAGAGCTTATGGCGTTGTGGATCACAACACAGAGAGTCTGCAGCAAAGTCTGCGGCAAAATGTGGCCTTGAGCTAAAAGGGAATAGGTTGGTCTAAAAGCATCACATTAGAAGGCTATGCCACATATCCTGTAACAGATTAAACAAGTTCAACATTTTCCCCCTTCACCGAAAGGACCATAAGTTGGGTTGAGATTTCCCCAGGCCCAAGAACCCAAAGAATAGACATAGCTTACACAAAAACAGCACTTAGTGGTTTCTTTTTGGTCGCCCATTGACCACATAGATGGACAAATAAAGTTAAGTGTTATGGAGGTTCCACAATTTCACAGAGACACTCCTTGTGGTGAGCAAAATACTTCCTTTCAGCACACAATATATATCCAGGTTCTGCCTCTACTTCTGTGGATTCGGAGTAAGTGCTAGTGAGGGAGAAGCAGGTCTGATTGGTCACAAGCCCTCATGTGACCACCTGCTGTACTGTTGAGCGTTCGTGAGGACATGATTGGTCCCCGCAGTGCAGCCTCTTTAGGAGCCGCTGGAGTTTATGCGAAAAGTTCTTGTTCATTTGCCTGTACATGAGGGGAATGACAAAGCTACTGCAGAAGGCGAGCAGCTCGGATAAACATCTCAGGAAGAAGTATGTGATGAGTTGCTGCCTGCTGGATTGGTTCCCAGGAGCTCCAGCCACTGTGTGAACCAGTAAGGTCATGTAGTATGGAGTCCACAGAAGAAACTGCATGCACACAGAGGCCAGCAGCAACCTGTGGATGGAAGGATCGAGCCTTCCAGAGTCCTGGTCCAAAGGGGTGGACTCTTTCCTGATGCGGAGGATCAGCACGAACGCGTACAGCACAGCCACTGCTGGCACCACGTACCCAATGAACATCATGATGGCGTCAGCTGCCTCTTTGTTCTGCATCTTGGAGCACTCGATGATCTTAGTGGAGACGTGATTGCACACATAGAAGAGCAGCGAAGAGAAGCTAGTGAGTACGGCACCGCCCCAGATGAAGCCGCAAACGTGCTTGGTGTTGTAAACGCTGGACATGTAGGTGCGCGGGAGAGCCCGCTCAATATAATAGTCCAGACTGAGCAAGGTAGTGGAGTACATGATGACCAGAGAGGAGATGTTGAAAAGAATGAGGAGGGTGATGTAGATCTCATTGTTGTATTCCCACATGGGCCAGCGTGTAAAATTGGGGCCCAGCAACTCTACTGGAGCCACCAAGTTGAGCACCAGACCAGCAATTGCTATGTTCACAAAGTAGACATCAGGCATGGTCATGGTGACTTTGTTGGAAAGGTTGACCACCACCAGCAGGGCATTGTAGCATAGCCCCACCGGAAAGCAGACAATGAGGTACACCAGAGAGAAGACGGACAGAATGAGTCCGAAGTCCTGGCAGAGCCGGAGGTCCGCGTTGTCGTCCGTCTCATTGTAAACCATGCAGCTCCACATTGCTAGACTTCCAAAGGTGTCTGCTCCGTCTTTCCAAATCAGCTGTAAGAAAGAACATGAGCAGTATGTTAATGCACTGGTTTGTTTTCGAAATTATAAAATGCATTTATTACCCGACAAGATCCAGGGGGTGTCCAATCCTGCTCTTTGACGGCCAATTTCCTGCAGAGTTCAGCTCCAATACACCTGGGAGTTTTTTAGTGATCCTGAAAACCTCGATTAGCTAGTTCAGGTTTAAAGGAGCATTCACGCCATGTTGTAATTACCGTAATTACGAGATTTCAACTGGTAAAAAGTGTTCACTTCCTTGTGGAGCTTGTAATAACAGGTTGTAAAGGCCAATTCACACCGCACAGACAAATGGCCAACAAACAAGTTGGCCGCTGGATTTAGAATTTTATGAAAAATAACTCATGTTCACTCTTCCCCAACAGACACTGACAAACGCTGACTGAACATGTTCAGTCAGGTGAAAACAAACTCCGACCAACGCCAAACAACGCCGACAGGGGTAACACAATGATACGACAAAACCCAACAAATGTTTGTCTGTGCGGTGTGAATTGGCCTTAAGATGGGAAATTTCTGAGAACTCCCACTTGTACCACCTGACTGCTGCAGATTCATTTAGGTGTTGTTTGTGCTGCCATAGAAATGCATAATTTCCAGTCTGAGATCATGAACAACTCCGAATGGAACATCACATAATCTCGAGACTACGGTAATTACGGCATGGCATAATTCAGGATAAAGATAAACTCTGCTGAATGTTGGAACTCAAAAATCAGGATTGGACACCCTTGAACATGATAAAATGTGTTGATCATTTCTTTAGGTTTACATATGGCGCTTTTCCACCGCGTGGAATGATTCGGCTCGGTATGGCGCTTTTTACTTTCGTTTTGCTTTTCCACTGCAGTTTAGTACCGCTTCAAAGTGGGTGGGATTATAGACCGATTGTTATAGCTGCGCTGCCTTTACTGCCTGTGGATGTGCTCCTCATCTACCAACGAGTCTGCACCTCGTCTACTGGCCATGATACAGCCATTTCTTTTTTTCAGGCTGCGTCCGACAGTCATTTAAAGCAAGTCATTTAAAAAAAGTCACGCGAACAAATGATACTGCGGTGGCTGTTACTCGTGTTTCAAATCCAATGACGCTGGTAGTGATGATTCTCTCTGACCAATCAGTGATCTGCCGTGTTTACACGTCACATTTAGTATCGGTACGGCATGCTTGGAACCTCAACCGAGGTGGTACTATTTAAGCGAGCCGTACCGTTCCGTACCAAGCCGTAACATGCAGTGGAAAAGCGCCAATAGTGCACCTGTAGTGATAGATTTTAGAATTTTTCATACTTCCTACACTTTAAAGAATGCTGGGTTTTTTCAACCCAAATTTAATTTAAAAAATTAACCCAACGGCTGGGTTTGTCCACATTCAACCCAAATTTGGGTTGAAAAACCCAGCATTTTTTAGAGTGTAGATGTTTTCTGATCAATGGCTTGGAAAAAAAAAAAAAAAAACCTCGCTGTTGTTGAAGAAAACTGAAATCATTCATAAACAGCATTAGGCACAAGCATTAGATTTGGAGCAACACCATTATTTCCATTTCCCTGCATATTACAGACTGAATAAAACTCAGCACAATATGCTGCACTGGAGAGCAAACACCCTAAACACAAGGATTTCATCCCAGTCACCGCGTGCCACTGAGGTTCATGTTGTACAAAAAGAGAGGAAGGACAGCATTGTATGACATCAGATATTTCTTTCCATAATAAACCAGCTCAGCACCTTGGTTTGTTGGGCGGTGACAGTGCACGTGCTGTGACTAAAGGATGGCATAATTCAGCTCTGAGACTGCGAGGCGTGCAGATTTATGGCATGAGATGTGGCGTGTCGAGAGCAGTGGATGCACAGTGTGAGGTTTGAGTTCAGGCAGAGGTCACAGCGCGGGCACATGCAGAGAGCTGCTCGGCAGTCCACTCATTAAAACATAATGACATAACGCTCTCCCTGAACACAATGTGAACAACACTTTCATATGATTACACACAGGCTACATTATTGCTTTATTTTATTTAATTGGCTTCCTGGTCTTTTTTATTTAAACAATTTGTAAAGAGAGGAAGAAAGAGAGCAAACAAGCCAAATTTGAACCTGGTATCCTCTGTGCCAACAGCTCTTTATATGTGATAAGCATGTGTGTGCTAGCCAGAATTATTTGTCCCTACTATGTTTAATTTGGGATAATCGCAATCATTGTGCACTTCCCATTCACACACACTCTAAACTCTATTAACTTTAAGTGACTGTAGAATATATTTGTGAATATATTCATAATAACAACATCAAAAACAACAATTCAATTCAATTATTATTCACAATTATTTGCATGACAAAACAACTGTGACACAGCCCAAGTCATTATATATGTAATGTCTTAAGAACATATTTTGCAGATCAAACTTTCTGACACAAGGCTTCTGGATTTTGTGTGCATGTCAGCATGTATTTGGTAGTAGAGCTGGAGTCTTCCCAGACAATGCTGTGCACATCTGAGCAGATATAATGACTGTTGAGTGAGTGTTCCTATGTCTGCTTATGTAACACAGTCACAGATCGGCTGTTTTGGCCTGGAGACAGGCAGCCACGGATTGCTCCACTATGGCCGTCGCTAGAGGGTGGAGAAACTCATTTACCCTTTTCACCTTGTAGTCATACACCTATAGTGAACCAGCATGTTTTTGCATCAACAGCTCTGTATGTACACGCAGCACTTTATGTTGTGGTCTAACCGGTAAATAACTACCAGTAAATATCTTCATGGCACTACTTAAAAGGGTTAAACTCTTGTCTAGAGGTAAAACTGAATTGTTTTCTTCACTGGCAAGAGACTCGGTCCTGTTGGGAACAGGAGAAAAGATCTACCGTGGGGGAAAAAATAAATAAAATACGTGATGACATGGTTTCTAAAGGGCAGGTGTAAAAGTCGGATTCCATAATGCTTCCAAGGCCATGCCGGCTTTTCCACATGAATTACTTTCAAAGAAACAAAATATCTTGCTTTGCTGCTAGCAAACACAATAGAGCAGCCAAGACTAGCCACTACCTGTGTCCCTATCTCTCACTTAAAAACAGTCATCATCCTGTTCCCTTCCTCCTCTTCCTGTGACCATGGCAACCAATAGTGCAAATAAGGGCAGAACTACTGCGTTTCAGTTGCAAAGTGTTAAAAGCATCCGTGTTTACACATCCACTGAACAGGTTTCATCTGAGGACAGGTCTTAAGACAGCATGCTGCTCATAAGAGATTATAATAGATCAGATCTTTTTGAAATCAGCTGCTCGTTGCTGCCTGAACAATTCGACTAGTTGTTCGTAAGCCAGTCCTGTATAATTAGGGCCCACAGCAGTCTTCATTGTCACATGATCCTTCAGAAATCATTCTGATATGCTGATTTGGTGCTCAAGAAACATTTCTTGTTATCAACGTTGAAAACTATGGAAGCTTGTTTCCGCCACTAAATAAAAAATAAAAAAAGGTAATTGCGACTTTTTATCTCACAATTCTGACTTCTTTTCTCACAATTGCGAGATATAAACTCATAATTGCGAGAAATAAAGTCAGAATTGAGAGATATAAACTCACAATTTTGAGAAAAGAAGTCAGAATTGAGAGATATAAACTCTTCCAAGTTTATATCCTGCAATTGTGAGTTTATAACTCGCAATTCTGATTTTTTTTCTTGCAATTGTGAGTTTTTATCTCTCAATTCTGACTTCTTTTCCCACAATTGTGAATTTTTATCTCTCAATTCTGACATCTTTTCCCACAATTGTGAGTTTTTATCTCTCAATTCTGACTTCTTTTCTCAGAATTGTGAGATGTAAACTCACAATTGTGAGAAATTAAGTCCAATTCTAAGGGGAAAAAAAAGTTTTTTTCTCAGAATTGTGAGTTTATATCACACAATTCTTAGGAAACAAGTCAGAATTGCGAGATGTAAAGTCAGAATTAAAATCAGAAAAAGTAGTAATTACCTTTTTTTTATTTGTTATTCAGTGGCGGAAACAAGCTTCCATAGAAAACAGTTGTGCTGCTTAAACATTGGAAAAGTGACCTTTTTTTTTATTTGATGAATAGAAAGTTCAAAAGAACAGCATTTATTTGAAATATAAATCTTTAGTAACATTATAAATGTCTTTACTGTCACTTTTTAACAATGCATTCTTGCTGTATAAAAGTACTATTCTTTTCTTCTCTTTTTTTCCTTGCTGAATAAAAGTATTAAAATCCCCAAACTTTTTAACGGTAGTGTACATTTTTGTACACAGACGACTATTCAACCATCCTGCCCATCCTTACTGTACATCCCTGCTTGCAACCAGCATCTTGTCTGCCTCAAGAGACCATGACCAAACACTGTCTAGGCTGGTAGACTGAAGCATTCCTGAGTGGGTGCAAAAGGTAGCTGACATCACTGCTTACTGTAAAAGCGTGTCATTTAGAGAATAGTTCTAACGCCTGCAGCTCAAGGCTCATATACATGAGCAAACACGCATGCAATGGTTAAGTGTCCATCCACTGTGTACCTCTCAATGACCCCGTTATTAACTGTACCTCCATCAAACAAACAACGAGAGATCTTGGCTGACCGTGCATCTGGATGAAGAGTGTTGTGGGAGTAAAACTAAATGCACTTGACACTTTCAGAGGAGAAGTCAACCCTCCTCCTGGGCAGATGAAAAGAGGGCTGCTCCACACCCCTCGTATCCCCACTGGAATGTACAGCAAATTCTCAGAATCGGCTGAGTGATGTCACATGATTGCATTTTCGGGGCTTTGTGTGTGCGTGCTGCAAGGGTTTAGGTAACGAATAGTAAATGAAGATGAGGACTGAGCGCTCTGCAGTCAAATAATGTCGTGCTACAATACATTTTTTACTTCTGTGTTTCAGCTGCAAGGATTTAGGAAATAGAAAGCAGACTGAGAGAAAGAACATGTATTTGCAGTCAAAAATGCAAGGTTCTGCATTTATTGAAATACAAATGACACAAGCAAAAGTGACAAACAAAAATTACAAAGAAATGTAAACATTCTATTATTACCAAAATCTAAAGACATCTGGTACTGCATGTAAAAAATCTCAGTGATTGTATTTTCAAGTAGGACATTTTTCAAAATTTCTTCGTGTCCCACAGAAGTACATTATACAGGTTTCACTCTAAAAAAAGTTTGCAATTTTTACAGAAAACTGTTATGCTACAGTAAAAACCTGTTAATTAGGCTAATTGTAAATTACCATATACATAACCATCTGTAAATGGTTATATTTAATTATTATGTGATTTTACTGTAAAATACAAAAGTATACTAATGAATACATACTAATGAAAAGCTGTCTGTATAAAAAAGATGGACAGCGTGTCTCCACTTCCACTATAAAAAAAAAAAAAAAAATGAAGGCAAAATATCTCAGAAATAACCACTGACATGTTGCGCCGATTACATCATTTGGAGACCGAGTCTGCACAGTAGTGATCCTGAGGCAGAGCCGCGGTATCAAGGTCCCGCTCAAAGCACAGCTGTCAATCACACAAACTTATTGGAAAAATGAATACTTGAACATATGTCAGTGTGAGAAGAACTACCTAAAATGACAGAAACCATCTTTGTAAAAAAATTATTTGAAGTTTTGTTGGATTTTTTATTTCGATTACATAGAGAGAGTTTATGACCTATACTGCAGCCAGCCACCAGGGGGCAATCGAAATGTTTTGGATTCACTTTTCTGGACGTGTTCGGCACACTTGGGCTGCGTCCGAAATGACATACTTTCCTACTATATAGTAGGTGAAAAACAGTATGTGACAAAAATAAGCATGTCCAAATTTACAGTACTCATAAAAGTGTAGGCATAAAGTACCCAGATGAACTACATCTTCCAGCGAAATTCTGAAGTGCGCATACAGTGGAGACTTTACTATCCCATGAGGCCACGGGAGAGGATTTGAGAATGGCAGTGAAGCGACGCAACTGAGGTAGGTCACATGATGATGACATTGTGATTTTTTACTCGCAAAGTAAGTACTTATTCAAAATAAGTACCAAGAAAGTATGCGATTTTGGACGCAGCTTTGCCGAAAAACAGTAAAAGAACATTCTCAGAAGTCCCCGTGTGACATATATTTTATTAAATAGTTTTGTTTCTTCTATTTTTGTTATCAGTAATGGTTAGTGTTATGTTTTATGTTATTTAGTTTATTTTTATTGCATTATTTAGTGTCATGTGTGTCGATCAATTTCTGTATTGATCAATGATCAATATTACTGTACGGCAATTTCCTTTTTTGCCATTTCTGTAATGCCAGAAACATTGTCACCATTTTCAGTGTTGCCAGGTCTGCGAAACAAAACTAGCCCAATGGCCAATGAAAAATATCCCCCAAAAAAATCAAATCAACCTGCGGCAACAATGTCAAAGTAGCTCAATTCCACAGGAAAATCGAGTATTTGGCAACCCTGCTGTATTCATTTACACTGAATTTCTGGCAACCACAGCTGTCAGTTTTTACTGTAAATTTTACACAATACATAGTGGAACAACATGAAAGTGAGTACATGCTTGTGAAACTCAATGTGTGGTGTTTTTACCCAACAGCCCTCTCTTTCCTCTTCTTTCAAAACTTACCTCACAACAGGCAGAAATAGTAGTGGTAATCTTGGTATAGAGATCAAAGTGTGCCTCATAAATATTTAAATAAAAATATTTAATATTCGGCTGAAAATGTAAAATAAATATATGGATACTCAACCGTGTGAGCTCATGGTTAAAATGTGTCTGGTTTGAAAGTGTGGGTGTCGCGTTTTGCATCTACAACAAGTGATTTTATTAAGCACTGACTCGACCCGTTTCAATCACTCATCCTCCCACAGCGACATTCATTCAAACCTGCTTTTTTATCACCTGCAAGCAGCAGGGCAACTGATGACCAATGCCATTTTTCTAAGGTCTGCAATACTTTCCTGAAGTTGCGAAACACCAACGAACAACATCTCAATTAAACCTGCACATATCTGTGTTAGTCTTTCTGACACCACCTCAGCTGTGTTGACCCCTGGGACGGCATGTTCTCTCAGCGCTCTTTGTAAAGTCATCAGCAGGAGAGATCACTCTGGGTGTTTGTGTGCCGCGTGCACGGTTTAATCGCTAGGCAGTCTTGAACCGAGAAAAACAAATTCACTGCAGGAGTGTCGCTGGCTATACAAAGTGATTCATGTATGATTTACATAGCACAATTTGTTTATGCATCACTTTACTGGTGAACATTAGCTTATATTTTGGTGTGTACATCATGTCTTAGCATTGTGGGTTGTTAGAGTCACTTTTTAAAATAAAAATATCTCCACATATTTTATAACCGACTGATAAAAATGTGGAATGAAATGGACTGAAGAGAATATGAGAGATCAAAGTTGACAACTGTATGAGAAAATTGGATAACAGGTTATGTAATCCTCTCATGTCCAGCTGGACAGTCCAGACCATGTTGGAGAGTAAAGCGCTCGCCAATGTCTTTAGGCAAGGAGGCATGCTTCTCTCAGCTGTCTCATATGACGTCTACGATCTTCAACAGAACTCATAGGCACACTGCCATCCTCTTACAAGTCCTACATGGACCTGATCCAATGGTAACATAGCCTCTCTGGGGTTTTTTGTTGTTTAGGCAATAAAAAGAAGTCAATGTCACTTCCCAGCAACATCACTACAATTGTACATTGCAAAATAAACTAGTGCGTCATAGTATGAGACTTATTACAGGTAAATAAAAACAACATGGTTATGTTTTTCCTTTTTTTTTTCCTCCTTAACACAAAATGAATGGGATTAATCTTTGAAAACCTCAATATGTGCTACTCTTTCATAACCAAAACAAAACACATACAACAACAAAAAAAAATGTGGTTTAAAATGCAAATAAAAGACATTTTGATTATATTTAGTAAATATTACACTATTAATATTCTTCTCAAATGTAATTTGGTCATTAATAAGATTAACTTTCACATCACCTTACTCAAGTTTAAAAACAACCACTTTTCATTTGTTAACTCATTACGTAGTTGCCAAAACCCTGGTTTGTTTTTATTTTTTAATATTAATACAAAATAAAAATATAGAATTGATAAGCTAGTGTTTAAATGTACAATTACAGCGTGTTCCTTCAGCTCTGTTGATGCTTACAGGATGTTCAAAGCCAGGCACCCTTCATGGAAAATAACAACGAATATTATACAAAATGTACAAACCCCCTATATATACTTTTTTTTCCTGCGCATAATCTCAAAAACAAACCGTAAAACGTCTTTCTGTAAACATACAGCGGGGAAAAAAAATATATTTACAATGACTAAAAAGATGCGTGCGTTTGAATGAACAGTGAATATCATTGGTTTGTTTTTCATCCGGGCATTACGTTTGAGTTTAACCTGTCTGATGTTGCCGTTTTACTTAACTGTCACATATATGCCACACTTCGAGCGGTAAACTGTTATAAAGTGTCTCACATGCATGTGGCTGATTTAGCGAGCTCTCTCATCACTGCTGACAAAACACACCGGTTTAAATACTACTTTAAAAACAACTTTTAACTCAATATAGGTAGGTATTGGCTAACCTACTCACCAGAGGACCAGTTCTTGGCATTGAGACAGCTCTACGGAGGCATCGGGTTCTGCTGTATTTCCATTGACATTTCTCCTTGGATACTTTGACAAAAGCTCCCAAATCGGTAGCTAGACTTCCAGGACTTCGTGTAAAATGAAGTAAGAAAAATTGCGATCGATTAAGTCGCCAATATGTGGCGTAAACACAGTTGCATATGGTATATTCGCCTCTGGTCCGTCAAAGCTTGTTCTGGAAAGGGGAGGACGCTGATGATCTTACTACGAATCGAGTGGTGCTGAACTCTACAGTGTGTACACACATCACGTGACCCTCCCCCACAGTCCTCTTCAAGAGGCCCGACTGCAAAAGTATGAAATCTACTACGGTAAACGGTAGTTGTTAATATTCATAGCACAAACTGTCGCTATTGGACAGTAACAAAACAAAGCCCACCCCCCCGTAACTAATTAATATTCATTACTCACATTATTCGCTATTGGAAGGTTACCAAACAACGCCTGCGTAGGATAATTCATATGCATGAAGCTAGGCTTTGCCATTGGAAGGTTACCAAGCAACGTGAGCGCGACCTTCTTAATATTCATAAGCGTCGCCCTAACCATAGTAGCATTCGTAATTTCGCTTAGTTCGCAGTCATTGGACGAGTGTAGAGGAGGGAGGGGTGACATACAGCAACTTTCAACAGCACACTCACTCACTATCGCGTTTAAAACCTGCCGCAGAAGCGGCTTTGAGTCTGCAGGTCAGAGGATTACCGATCCCGCAGCATTATTTAGACCATTTTTACACCGGTTGTCTGGATGAGGAACCTAACCTACACGCATTTGATGTTGTTTTTATAGACTCAACTCTTCTTAGTTTGATAAAAATGCAAAACAACTACAAAATATAGTGACATAGAATGCCAAACAAACTAGAATATGATGATTATGATTTTAAAATGTAAAAGTATTTAGTTTAGTTAAGTTAGGTTTTTCATAATACTCTAATATTCAGAATGTTGCTTAGTCAGAACGGGTTTTTCAATAGCTGATTTTTTTAAAGGTGCACTCTGTAATGTTTTGCAAACAAAAATGTCAAGAAAATGAAAAGCACTTTCAGAAGAAGCTGTTTTTATTCTACATGGAGGTCATGGACCAGTCATGTCACAAAGTTGTCTGAGTTGCTGATATTATAATATTATGGTTGTGTCCGAATTCAATTGTTTAAAAAAGTATGTTCTATACTGTATTTAAATGCTTTTATTATTATTATTATTTTATTATTATTATTGCAAACAATTCAAAGATGACATTAATGAAATATACTGTATAAATGTAGCTACAAATACTGAATTCGTCATGATGTCATTGTCATGTGACACTGCCATTCCTCTCCCGTGACTTCATGGATAGTAAAGTGTCCAATCTCGCCAGAAGTAGCAGGTTATCCATGGTACCTTTCAGCTACTGTTTTATGAATGCTGTGAATTCGACATTCTGCTTTTTTCAAGTACAGTTTTTGCCTGTTATCCGCCTTATTTTTAGCACGAATGTGGCCATTTTGAATGTGCAAAGGCTTCTGCTGTCACTCGCTTCCAGTTATTTTATCTATACAAAAACAGTCTGTTATGCTGCTCGATATTGCAAACTGGTATTTGCTATCATAGGCTACTATTTTAATGAATTATAATCATAAACTGGTTTGTAGCGCAAATAGTTTTACTGCACTTATTCTTCTAATTATTTCCCTATAGCGGCTAATGAATCAGAAGTCTTGTATATTCAAAGAAAATAGCTTACTTCTGTTTTGCAAAATAAGGTGGATATTCGGTTGTTAAGTCTGACGTCACGCGGCAGCGCTTCCGGGTCCAAACGCTGTATCTCATACCACAAGAAAACAACAAAAGGTGCTATTATACACACAGGATGTGGTGTAATACTACCAAAAAATTATAATCATAACCTTTATCTCCATACCAAAATCCCAGATGGCCAGACAGTGATTCATCTTTTATAAATCGTTAAAATATTAATGTCTGTGACGCTGTGAGCACGGAGACTGTTGTGTAGACAAAGTATTAAAATGTTAAATGTTTAATATGAATAAATAGCGCTCATAAACAGCCGTCGAGATGGCATTCTCAAGCGAAACGAGTCGAGGCTTGGACCCAGAAAGGGCGTTCCTTACGTCACGACTTAACAAGCGGATAGGGAAGAATGCATATTCGGATGCAGCCAAAGTTTACTTTATAGCACTTCCAGCCAGTGCTCAAATCACTTTACATATACACAAGAAAACCAGCCAACCACACAATATAAAAATAAACACAGTATAACTTTTCCAGACACAACAACAAATCTGGAGTCAATAATCCAGAGAGATAGTATGGATCAGCATGTGTCCGTTCATCCAAGTCGAATTAGTCCAAATAAGCATAAACACAGTGATGCACAGCTCTCATTACACAAATTTAGGACGAACACAAACAAAACTTACTGAATGTATATTTAAAGATTCAACCTTTGACAATGGCCACCCATACATGCCCTAATCAGCATTTGAGACTGCTAGTTATTCATGTATTATGCATTTATGTTTCCTCTTTCTTTTCAAGAATTGGAGGGAAGTCTGTTGCAGTTCTTCTTTCCCGAACATTTCGTAGTTAGTCTCTCTCATAATGTGACTAGTTTGCAAAGAAGCTTAAAGATTATAAGAAGTCCGACCCACTCTAAGAACATCCCTGTTTCTGACCCACATTTTGAAATCCTGACCCACAGAGTGCCAGAAAGACGTTTTATAACAGCCTGTAATTACCCTAATGTTTGTTCTATTTGGAACACAGATGCTTTATTTTTAGAATACAAACTTCCATGTTTATAGCATTTACTTATCAATCAATTCCCAATTTATGAATACTTAGCATTTTGTCAACACTGACGGTTACCACATACTGTATCTAGCAATGCCCAGTTTTAAATTTGAGAATTTTTGGAGAATTTTCTTTACACTTATAACAAGATAAGACACTGCGGATTAAGGAGAAATCTACAGGATAAATGCATTTTTATTGCTTTGGGTCATATGGAGGAAACCTCTTAAAAGAGACAATCCTTTGACTCAGCAGCTCTGTGGAGCCTCTGGGAAGAGATTATCCTGCGGGCTGAGTGTTGTGGTTATGCGATGACCACTGTTAACTACGTCCGTGTCCACTAATGGCGACCACTTTATCCTTTTCTCGAAACCACGTGGACTTCTGGGTCCTCCCCTTGTTTCTATCACAGTAGCATTTGCGACAGGAATGCAGATAAAGCTGTGGCTGTGTAATCCTATTCAATTTTAAAAATGTCGAGGTGTAGAGACATGCCTACATTTGTTTGCAGTACTTACAGGGCTTTACCTTCTACTTCAAACCCTTGTGCAGCAGAAATATTAGAGGTCCGTGCCCCCGTTTCCTCCGAACAATTGGCCTAATCTCTTTTAATGTGACCTGAATTTGGTTCAATACATTTTGATGTGGATTTTTATAATAGTGATTTGCAAATCACATGGGTCGTAATCCTGGCTGCCTTTGCTGAACTGTGCTGCATTCATATTTATCCAAAGTAATAGATGACACGACCCGTAGTTTCATTCGAGCTGCCGGTGAGGTATTAAAGAATTAGTATTTTATGTTTTAATCCTCAATGAATGCGTACTGGCGGGACAGGGACTGCAGCACGTGTGATGAGATGAGAATCATTTATGATTACAGTAGGCCATTATGTGGAGAGGAAGATGATAAACACAACACATTTCTTTTAAAAGACAATGGGCGATTTTAAAATATGCAATGTTGATGAATGTTAGGCTAACACAGCTGCAGAAATCACTTTTTTTAATCAGAAATATCCTAACATGTCGAAATCACTTTTTTTAGTGACCCTCTGTTGTGAAAATCAAGCTTTTAATGTTGTTTATATGTCTCTGTGGTGTTTTAAATATGCTTTAAGACAAATCATGTTGAAGAAAGCGATACATAAATCGCATGACCATTCTAGTATATTCTTCCTTTTCTTCTTCTGAATCAGTTTCTGGTTCAAACATACAGTGCACAGCATAAGTGAGTACACCCCCTCTAAAACTTCTGAGTCAGCAATTACTCAATTACTTAGAAGACATGTAAGGGTTCTTTAGAGATATAATGTTCCAGCAAGTCTGCTTAATAAATTACCAAAGAAGCATGTCAAAATTATTCAGGAAAATAAGATTTTCTTATCAAGGTGATCAAATATTGTGTAGCAAAAATGAGTACACCCTCCTAAAAGTTACTGAATAAAATGAAATAAAAGTTTTCTGGTGTAAGTTTAAGACAATGTTTGATCAACAGGTAAGTATGTTGAACCAAAACATTTAAAGAGAAGTAATTTCTTGACAATTAAAAGTGTTAGATAGCCCACTGAATCAATGCTGACAACAATGAAACCACTTGAGAGAGAACAGTCAGGAGACTTATTTCTTAGCACAAAAGAGGACAGTGGTACAAGAGGATTACCAAATAATTGTTTTAAGTGTGAAAATATAGCAAAAGTAACACAGAAATTCAAAAACAATGGACTTGTGACAAGGCCCCTGAAATAATCAGGCCTTCATTTTAAGCTTTCATTTAGTGATGAGGGATTTTTTTTTGCTAGGAGAAATACCAAGCGAGTGTCTCAGAGCCAGCAAAAGCTATTAAAAGAGTGACTGTTTATCTCACAAGGAAAGATGCAGCCTGCAGAAATGACATGCATGGTTGTTGTTCTCACTGGATCTACCTACTGTAGGACTTTTGAGCACCTGTGGGGGATTCTGTAGAGATGAGTTGAGCAACACTCCCCATTAAAGATCAGGGCATTTAAGGAGCTCATCATCCAGGAGTTAAACAGGACAGATGTGACAATTTGTCATGAACTTGTACACTCCGTGCCAAGAAGGGTCAGAGCAGTATATTCAAAATTATGGAGGGCATACTAAGTGCTAGAATATTATACATTTGTTGAATTAAATGTAAGGTGTACTCATTTCTGCAATCCTTAATTTAAACAAAACTGGCTAATTTACTTATTTTATGGCTATTAATGACATATATTTCTCAGTTTTTATTATGTATATGTTTAATACATTTTAGTTTTGCCATCTTTCCATTAATTGTGTTAATGATCATAAAGAAAACACATATTTTGTATTTGTTCAGAGGGGATGTACTCCTTTATGCTGTGTACTGTATATGGCTGAATTAAACCAATGTTCACTGAAAACCATGAAAAGTGTGGTTCAGTTCATGGACATTAGAAAAACATATGTCTTTTCTGCAAGGTTCTTGCATTCAACAAGACTGAAGAAGAGAAAAGAAAAGGAAGAAACTTGCATAAAAGAAATATGTTTTTCTAATGTCCATGAACTGAACCACACTTATCATGGTTTTCACTGGATGCTCCCTCTTCTGATAATAATTTTTTTTACATCAGGCATCAGTTCATTTATGGGAAACTGACTCACATGTTTACAGGTAGTCTGCATTTTGCATTACCTTAAAAGGACATGATGATTGTATCTGATGTGAGATGGTGGGTGTGGATAACTAAATGCATGGATTAAAGCCTTATCTTTACACGAGCCAGGAATCCATGTATGAAAGAAGTCTCTTATGCTTATCAAGACTGCATTTATATCAGGAATACAGTAAAAATATGACTATTGTAATATATTTTAAAATGTACACTCTAAAAAAAAACCGTAAAAATAGGGCACAGTGTACTGTATTAATTTGACTGAATTTTCCACATTTATTTTTTATTGGTGTTTTACCTGTATTTTGAATTTTGAACTTTATTGCATTGTGTTTTAGGGTTAACGGAAATGTCCGTAAAATTACTGGATAATGATAATGTTTTTTTACAGTGTAATTTTTTCCTGTGATCAAAGCTGAATTTTCAGTATCATTATTCCAGTCACATGATCCTTCAGAAATCATTCTGATATGCTGATTTGATGCTCAAGAAACATTTTGGTAACACTTTATTTTACAGTGTCATTGTTTCACATGTAGTTACTGTAGTAATAACTATAAATTATGTAATTACATGCAATTAACCCTAAACCAAACCCTCATCCTAACCCCAACCCTATAGTAAGTACATGTAGTGAATTATTATTACTCACTAATTAAATGTATAATTACATAGTAACACGGACACCTTAAAATAAAGATTAACCAACATTCTTATCAACATTTTTCCGTGTATGTCTATAGGATTTTTTAATTAGTTATTCATTTTTGCCAGTTTTATTGTTCAACAGGTTAAAAAAATCATCTGCTACACAATTTGATGTTTCTTATCTGTAACACAAATGGTGTAACTTGAGTTACACGCAGAATAAGTTTAATACTTAGATTTGTATTTAAATGACCAATAATAATAGGCAAGAATAAAATAACTGTTTTGTAAGGAATATGTGTTGCAAATGAGTGTGGAAGCGTATAAGGCTATAGATATGTCAGGCCTGTTCTTAGTATAAATCGTTTGATATTACTCTGGCCTGGAAATGTCCTGTAGGTTTATTGGATTCAGTATTTCCTGCTGTGGACTGTATGTTTGAGAGGGTGAGGTCAGTGTTTGTGTTTCTGTGAGCTGTGGACTGATTACAGATAGATAATCACAGTCACATCTGATGTCAGATGTAGGTTAGTCTGTGCATATATGCTCTGCAGTATTGAGTAGTTCTTTCTTTGTCCAGGTAGGACTTTGTAAATGCTGAGACCTAAATCTTTTTCATACCACTTGACAGACACTAATGAGAGAAAAGGATATAAAGGAAACAGGGACAAGACTAAATCACTGTTATCCCCAAGCTCTCAAATCTCTCCTCTTCCTAGAAGTCGCAGGACAGTGCAGTGAAGTTTTGACCTGGTGTCACCTTCCTCTGAAGGAATTAGACTTCACCGAGACATATGGCCAGCTTAATTAATGAAAGTCCCTGTTATCACTGCAACAGACCCTCACTTGTTCATGTAGGAGTGTTTGTGTGTGTGTGTGTGTGTGTGTGTGTGTGTGTTCTGATTCTTAGAATTGAGAAGCAACATTGTGTAAAATATACAATATAAATAGACTTGTTTTCAGAGAATATATCTTAAATTTCTTATTTGAGGCATAAAGGGATAGTTTATACAAAAATGAAAATTATCCCATGATTTACTCACCCTCAAGCCATCCTAGGTGATATATTCTTTTGGACGAACACAATCTGAGATATATTTAAAAAATATCCTTAGTCCTCCAAGGTTTATAATGATTGTGAATGGCAGCCCAAATTTTGAAGAGAAAACAAATGCACCCATTCATAAAAAAAATGAATCCTTACGACATAAGAGGTTTAATAAAAGGCCTTTAGTTTTTGCATTTTTTGTGAGAATAATATTCATATTTAAAACTTTATAAATTCAAATAACTATCTTCCGGTGGACGACCGTACGCAGAATGTGCAAGTCGACTTGCGCCAAATGAGTAATCCACTGACGCGATGTATGACGAGGATGTAGAAGTATTGTAAGCTTAGACGCCTCTCATGGTTTAAACAAATAGGGCTGTGCAACAAACTCAAGCTCCTCTTCTCTTATATCAAAATCCTGACATTTCTCTTTAAAATTTCTCGTTTTAGACTTCTAATTCGGTGTTTTGTTTTGCTCTATCCTCTGCGTCTCCGCATTCGTCATTGCGTCATTACGTCATGTCAAAGGTTGCTCTTCCACCCAAACCGACTTGCACATTCTGCATACGGTTCTCCGCCGGAAGCTAGTTATTTGAATTTATAAAGTTTTAAATATAGATATTTTACTTACACAAACGCATCCCTTTGCTTTAAAAGGCCTTTATTAACCCACTGGAGTCATATGGATTATGGATGGATGCTTAGTTTTTATTTTTTATTTTTTAAACGCGGCCCCCCATTCACAACCATTATAAACCTTGGAGGACAAAGGATATTTTTAAATGTCTCTGATTGTGTTCGTCTGAAAGAAGATAGTCATATACACCTAGGATGGCTTGAGGGCGAGTAAATCATGGGATCATTTTAATTTTTAATTTTAATTTTTAAAATTTAAACGGAAGAGACAGATACAGATAACAGCGTTGTCAAAAAGATCCCCATTCACACGGATCCACAAAAACGACTAAAAATGTATTATTTTGATGCCAGGCCAGTAGTTGGCGATGTCACTTTGTAAAGAAAAACTACGTAATGTGCATGACATTACCGTTTTTTACAAATTTATGTTTCTTTTTTTTCTTTTTTTTTGTTTACATGGGGACGATAACATTATCATTCTCAATAACTTGCACTTTGAAACCCATTTTCAAATGTTTGCGCTTTCAGGCCCAAAAAAACGCTGTTGGCTGTGGATCTGAACGCAGCTCTAAAGTCTACAGCCATCTCCCATGGCAAGACCGATGTTTCCTTGGTATTTCCTGAGGAGTGAGATCAGACATAACTGTGGCCTTTGATGTTCTCTGCTTGACGTCCTGTTTGGGCGAAGTTGCCATGGTCTTTGTATGTAGCTTTATTTGTGCACCGAAGTGAGAAACAGCGAAGGTTAAAAGCAACAAACTCGTCTTTTACAATGTCTTATCTGGGATGAAAGTTGCTCCTGTTGTTCCACAAACACTTCTGTCCACACCCAGCAACAACGCACCATCTGATCGCTCCTCACATGCCTCTAAGCTCTTAGGCTTTGTATTCCTCTGTAAACCCATTACGCTGTGATACAGATTAGGTTCATGGACAGCTTGACTCTTCCTCACCCCTGACACACGATGAACCACCCTCCCCTTCTCTTCTGGATTTTATCAGGCTTTAGTCAGATATACTGTACATCGTCAGTTCAAAATATATGTATCTTTCATGGTGTACTACAAATATGGATATTTTAAGTTTTTAGTTATTGTGTATGATTTTTACATTTACTGAAGAAAATATGAGTGGATGCCATTCCCAGAGATCATTCCCAGAAGCTGCTATACGCAGGGTGCTTTCCTCACGTTTCTATCCAGTATGTTGGTTGCCCAAATCAAAAGTCCATCCCCAGTTCTGTTCCCTAGTTATGACTTGAGTATCTTTGTCAATGGCAAGAAGGTCTGATCACTTCGTTATTTAAATAATGGCAACAAGCTGCATGATTTTAGGAATCATTTATGTCTGTATAGCACAAAGCGCAAAGGATGAAAAGTGCTGAAATTTAATACTCAAGGGTTTGTTCAGATCCCGAACACTAATTATAAGTGACACTAAAAGTGACGCTTGCCTTAGCAAACACCTCTAATGAGAGTAACACAATAAAGGACACATGTGGAGACATTGTGTGATTATTTTAGGTTGGCATCATGCTGAGGCCTGTCATCTTGTCAGATCATTCTGGGAAACATCAGCCTGAGGGACCCACATGAGGCAGGTCCTGTCTGCCCGTCTCGGGCTGCAGGTGTGGCCTAATCCTCGGTGTCTGCTTCTATTTTTGCCTGTGCCTGAGACAACTGATGCACTGGGGGGAAGTGACATGTTAAAATGTAATTTATTCCTGTGATGGAAAAGCTGAATTTTCAGCATCATCACTCTAGTCTTCAGTGTCACATGATCCTTCAGAAATCATTCTAATATAATGATTTGCTGCTCAAGAAACATTTATTATTATTATTGATGTTGATAACCGTTTTACTGCTTAATATTTTTGAGGAATATAAAGTTCAAATGAATTAGAAATATCAATTTTTTGTCACATTATAAAAGTCTTTACTGTCATGATTTGATTAACGCTTACTGACTCCGAACATTTGAACGGTATACAAAACAGTTACCGTGATTTTACCAAGACATGTTCCTGGATCAACATATTTTATTGATCCTGGAACAACATTCCTGTCCGAAAAATTAGTCCTTACACTATCCCTACCCATAAGACATTCCTAAAACAAGAGGGAAATGATGAATAACAAAGAATAAATGCTGAATAACACTGACATAGAAGCACCTAACCCTGGTTGTAAGCCTAAACTTGACATAAACTGTAAACTTGTCCCTCAAATCTGATTGGTTGATTGGAATGTTGTTCCAGGATCAATGTCGATCCAGGAACATGTTGTACTCTCTTCACGTTCACCATATAAAATATTAAAACATTTTGCAGAATGTGCTGGTCATTGTTTTCCATTCAGATACATTCAGTACAGTGTGTGAGCTATATTTCAAATTGCATGGAAACATGGAGCCACTATATAGTTATTGAAAATTTCTCCTTGGAAGAAAAGTATAAAAAAATAATAATATGTGTTTGGAACAATATAAGGGTGAGTAATATGGGTGAGAACATTTTTGGATTTTTTTTTTTTTTTTTAAGTATATTTGGCAGTGGAAATCAAATTTTAAGCCAACAGTGCATATGGCTTTTTTCATGGTACATTTTATGACCGATTTTTTTCCAAACATCATGGCCTACCCCAGCCTGTACGGTTCTTCAATAGGAGCCAGCAGACCTTTGATTCACTGTAAATGATGTAATCACCGGCGGCGATCCCGTTGGTACGTTATTTACCCTCATTTGAGGTGTGTGGCGAGCCAGAAGTCTCCTGATAAGCATCTGTGCCTCCCTGCGCTAAATGAATAATCTCCTCTCTTGGAGGGTGTATCCTTGATTCAGTCTTCTTGGCTCTGAGATCTAAATAAACTAGAAGGGACAGAACAACCGCTGTTTGTCAGATGGAACTCAAGCACAAAGATAAAAGCTGTAATTGCCGGATTACTCTTGTGTAAAAAAACATCCAGCCTAGCCAAAATGCGGATTTTGTAATTCATCAAGAGGTATTCACACAGACACTCGAGTGGAAGCACGTATACAACACAAACACAAATATGCAAAAATGGCACGATTCCACATGCGCGTCACACCACTTTGTTCCTTTAAGCCTTGCAATGCTCAGAGACATTCCTCGTGTTAGTGAACCTGACCGACCCTGGCACGCGTATCCAAAGTGAGATCCAGGGGTTGCGGTATCTTTGACTCAGAAGAATTAAGCCACACACAAATTTTGGCAGCTGTGTGTATCTGCTGTTCTTGTTTCCTGTCAGAGTCACAGCCTCTCATAGGCCTGCCGTGTATTATGTGTATAAGTGAAGAAGGCTGACCTGAAATCAACCCCGTAATATAGCCATTTCAATAACATCCCCTTCTGCCATCATTCTTTAACTGTGTTTTTAATGGCCCACATTATATTTTCCTATATTGCCCCATGAGGGTTTCTAGTGCACATTCCCTTCCGTCATAAAATAGGTGGAGTTCCAGCGCCGTGGTCTAAGAATAACATCCTGTTTTTAAGTGCGAGGGATTCCTGTCACTCCTTTGTTGTGGCCACCTCTCGGTCAGAGCGCTTCCTGTCTGATAAAAACACCAGGCGGGATCGCATTGTTCTCTGGTCCGCTCCCAGTCTGCTGATCTGCAGTGGCCGGCGTGAACCTTTCCCTGCGCCATCATCATCATCTCACATAAATCATTCAAAGCACTTTCAGCTGGTCAACGTTTGCAGTTTTTGTGAGGGCCGCAAGAGCAGCGCATACCACTATAATCCGCTCTCATCTAATCCACTTACAAATATATTGGGTTTAAGGCTGTTTTATTGTATAAGGGAAAACCTCTTGGCATTGCTGATCCCTGCTGTTCACATTCTATTATGTCACATGTTCATTATACTCACTGCTTTCAAATGATCACTTTTTTATTGAGAGAAGGAATTATAAATCACCATTTATTATTTACTGTAATATGGTAAAGGTGAAGTTTGTGGGTTTTTTTTTTTTTTTTCAATGTTTATATATTTTCTCCTATCACAGTGTAATATGACGAGATGACTAAAAGGCTTAAAACGTACTCTGTGCAAATATGCAAAAAAAATGATTCAAGTGCAGCTAAGCTCATTGGGTGTAATTTCAAACTGAACTGCCCACATCCTACAGGAAGTTGAACTGAAATGTAAATCGAACTGAGAGAAAGAGATATTTACTAGTTTACAATTCAAATAAATTCAATCTATTATGCATTCTAGGAAAAAAGTCCTTCCACAAACGTTACTCTATTAAATATGATGAAATATATAAACTAAATACACATAGGTGGCATTGCACATCCATCCATCCCTTTATCCATCAATCCACAAATTCATCCATCCCAATCCATTCCATCTCCATCCATCCACGAATCCATCCATTCATCCACGAATCCATCCATCCATCCATCCATCCATCCATCCATCCATCCATCCCCATCCCACCCCAATCCATCCCAATCCATCCATCCATCCATCCATCCATCCAATCACCTCCCATCATCCATCCATCCGATCACCTCCCATCCATCCATCCAACCATCCATCCATCCATCCATCCATCACATGCCTCCCCATCCCACCCCAATCCATCCCATCCCAATCCATCCCATCCCTCCCCATCCCACCCCAATCCATCCCAATCCATCCATCCATCCATTCACCTCCCATCCTTCCATCCAATCACCTCCCATCCATCCATCATTCACCTCCCATCTATCTATCCATCCATCCATCCATCATATGCCTCCCCATCCCACGCCAATCCATCCCATCCCATCCATCCATCCATCCATCAATCCATCTATCCATCCATCATCCATCACATCCCTCCCCATTCCACCCCAATCCATCCATCCATACATCCATCCATCCAATCACCTCCCATCCATCAATCCATCCATCCATCCATCATCCATCACATGCATCCCCATCCCACGCCAATCCATCCCATCCATCCATCCCCATCCCACCCCAATCCATCCCATCCCTCCCCATCCCACCCCAATCCATCCCAATCCATCCATCCATCCATCCATCCAATTAACTCCCCATCCATCCATCCATCCATCCATCCATCCATCCATCCAATCACCTCCCATCCATCATCCATCCATCACATGCCTCCCCATCCCACACCAATCCATCCCATCACATCCGTCCATTCATCCATCCATCCATCCATCCATCCATCCATCCATCTATCCATCCATCCAATCACCTCCACATCCATCCATCCATCCATCTATCCATCCAATCACCTCCCTATCCATCCATCCATCCATCCATCCATTCCATCAGAACATGAAAGCCATTCAAAATTCAATTCTGCAAACCCTGCTAGTTATTCAAGCTCAAGCTTTAGAAAGTGCAAACAATCATTTTTGCAATTCCGTTTGGCGGGCCAAAATTACACTCGTCACCTTTAAGCAAAATGTCCTTCAAAGCATTATATTAGTCACATTTCCTGTTCCCTCTGAGATAAAAGGTCTTCAAACTGAATTGAATATAACAAAAATACAGTTACCAGGGAGACCATAACCACATGTCCTGATTAAAAGGTCAGTGTGCGACTGAGACATACTAAAAGACCAGGGAGATCCATTCCTGTTTCATCTGACACAGCTGAAATCCTTCCCGCTGAACATTTGCTGATTTGATTAACATACAATTACACGGTGAACGGTGGCCTAAACAGCTTAATGCAATCTAAAATCTGAACAAGAGAGCAGACCTGCATCTAAACTTCGCATTATCAACTCGTTGTGCCTCCATATAAATGCATTCATTTTGAAGGTGAGGGTGTTTTTGCACCTAATGTACTGTGTGCAGCTTGAATGCACTGTACGGTAAAAGCATCTACCTAATGCATAGATGTACACATAAGTGGTTTGATATGTGTACACACTTCATGCTGAATTCATGCTCAGGCTGCAGGTCTAAAACACCCGGCATTGTTGTAAAAATACAGAGAAGAACAAGAAGGCAGCACTGTGGAGATTCTCCAAAGCAAATATAAAGTGGGAGTGGAGGAAAGTCTCAGAACTTGATGCAAATAGCTGCCATATGTTTTATGTGCATGTAAAAAGAAGGTGTGAGAGAGATAAACATCACCACATAGGTGAGAAAGAGAGATCAGTATTGCAAAACCGAGGATGCGTATTTGTCTTGCATATGCATGTCGGGTATGTGCTTTCAGAATGCAGGTACTAAAGAATCAACTTCCTGGAAAAGAATGCAGATTTTCACTGAATCCATGTGTCCTTGGATATTAAATGATTTGTTATTCATATCATGCTCTGCAGAGCTGCTGATTGCATGCAGCTGTCTCAAAGCGAGGTTTGCACGTTCATATTTTAATCCTTCCAGAGTGCAAAACTCCAAGAGTGCCAAAAATGAGACAATGGCCCACTCGTACACTAATAAAGCAGCATGCACCTGGGAAAGATGCTACATCCCTCAGTGACAGTAATCTCATTAGTGCACACGAGCTCCTGTGACATGGCTCAAGCGAGGTGTGTCGCCACTACAGTGAAGGGGTGGTTGGGTTCATCATGCGGAGCTATTGTTTGATTTTCCCCACCGCGGTTGATCTGATCATCTCATCACGCCTCCGCTTCTCCCCCCTTTCTCCATGCAGTGAGACAGAGGCAGCCGTCAGACCCGCGTCTGGGCCCCTGACCCGTGGCTCTCACAGTGTAAGCCAAAATTATTCCGCTGTTTGGTTCCACCAGATGTAGCAGCGCCACGGATGGGTTCCGTCTGGCCTGGGCGGCAGGTATGTAAGAAGATTAGCGGGTTGCCGTGGCACGACAGTGGGAGACTGTCCAGAAACAGCTGTGTGTTTCCATGTTTCATAATGTCCAGTTCTCCTCCTCTAATCCCCCTCCCCACCCTACCCCAAGCCAAGCCAAACCAAGAGTGGTCGCGCAGCAGGATCTCCCAAACTCTCAGAGCAGCATGGAATCACTTGAGGAAATCTGACTCTCCCTGAAGTACCCTCGGTGGTGCTCTCCCTGCAGAGGAATGGAGTTCTAATGAAAAGCCTGGAAGCAGATGTTCCGGATTGCGCACCAGGCAATCCCAGACGAGGGGGCATCTGTTTGTGGCATGTTTGTTAATTAATTCGTGACGCAACCAACCCCCAAATCAAAGAGGTCTGAGTGGATGTGCAGAATTTAGAACGTCACTCACAATCTGAGCTCTGCGGTGATGTTACAAATGTTACATCCTACTTTGTTCTGACAATTAGTGTCCAAACTGAAACTAATAACATATGTCTGAATACGATCGCTGCTGTTGTTAGCGTGGCTGAACATGCAACCCTTGTTCTGGCACCGTCAGCAGGTGAAATCTAATGTCATGTCATGCTTCAATCAGCTCCTGGTAACTGGTACTGGCAACAAAAACCAAGTACAAAGAGCCCCTCCAACAGAAAATAAATCATGGTGTTATGTAAAGCAGCCAAGGTTAAAGGATTAGTTCACTTCTGAATGAAAATTTCCTGATAATTTACTCACCTCCTTGTCATCCAAGATGTTCATGTCTTTCTTTCTTCAGTCTAAAAAAAAATTAAGGTTTTTAAGGAAAACATTCCAGGATTCTTCTCCATATAGTGGACTTCAGTGGCGTTCAGCGGGTTGAAGGTCCAAACTGCAGTTTCAATGCAGCTTCAAAGGGTTCAATGCGATCCCAGGTGAGGAATAAGGGTCTTGTCTAGCAAAAAATCAGCCATTTTTAAAAAAAAAGAACAATTGATATACTTTTTAACCACAAATGCTTGTCTTGCACTAGCTCTGCGATGCGCCACGCATTACTTTGAAAGGTCACGTGTGGCGTAGGCAGAAGTACTGTGGTAGGGCGAAAAACTTCAACTTCAAAATCGTCCGATATCATTGTTTTACCTTTTTTTGTAAAGGGGGTTTTGCTTAATCTTTGCACATTCTCTTTGTAGACACTGGATCGGTACATCACGCGTGACCTTTGATACGTGATTACGTCATGCGTGCGGATCGCAGAGCTAGTGTAAAGACAAGCATTTGTTGTTAAAAAGTATATCATTTTCATTTTATTTATTTTTTTAAAAATGACCGACCATTTCATTGGATAAGACCCTTATTCCTCATCTGGGATCATGTAGACCCCTTTGAAGCTGCATTGAAACTGCACTGTTTCAATGCAGTTCTGAAGCACAACTGAAGTCCACTTTATGGAGAAAAATCCTGTAATGTTTTCCTCATAAACCTTAATTTCTTTTCGACTGAAGAAAGAAAGACATGAACATCTTGGATGACATGGGGGTGAGTAAATTATCAGGAAATTTTCATTCAGAAGTGAACTAATCCTGTAAGTAATTCCAGTAATTTTATGAAAGACCATAGGTTTTGCATAGTTAATAATTCAATGTACTAGCGTGGCACCCTTTCATAGGGTATAAGGTCTGTTCACACCATCATGAAAGTTCGGTGGGAAAATTTGGTGCGATAAACATTGTAATTGGACTGAGAGTTAATACGTCTGTTTAGACCAATGTGGACATTTGCAGCTACATAATTTTTACAGAGAGGTGTTATGTATCTCTTTTCCATCACACTGAAAATAATACTGACCAACAAATAAGATTTGCACCTTTGGTCACTTGCCCAGAGATACTACTGATACATAAAACGAACGTATGCTTTTAAATCGCTCTTGCGGTATTTTGATGTCATACACTGATCGGTCTGCACACCGCCGAACACACCTAATAACTCAGTGGCGCTCACGAACAAACTATTTTGCTAAGCGACAGTGAACAGCTGAAAAGTTGCACAGGGGTATTTCTGCTTTTCTAAAAGCGCCACCTACTGACAGAGAGTGAATTCACATTTTCATTCAGCCTGTCTGCCATTTTTTTACACATTGATCTGAACAGGCAAATCAAATTTAAAAATCACACATAATTTTCATGTCCAACATTCGTGATGGTGTGAACAGCCCTTTATTTTGGTATATATAATTTTGTCTCGTACTTGCAATTCCATTTTTTTTAAATAAAAAAATACAAAAATCCATGTTGTTACCTTACCCAAAGTCACAATGGTAAGGCTAATGGCAGACATGCTATACATCAGACAACAGATTTTGTCTGCAAGTAACTTGCAATGTTATGTTTGAACCAAAGAATCAGAATTCTATAGTGTATCTTTAAAGACTATGGAATTTAAAAAACAAATGTTTAATGCACGCTCAGATGTTATTGCATATAGCTAGGCCTATATTCTGGTGTGTTGTGCTCTGGTCTGGGTCTCATTAAAGATATTTAGTATTGTGCGGTTACTCTGGCACGCAGCCCACTCCCTGTGGCCCGCTATCCGCAGAAGAGTTTGCCAAAGGGTGTGTGCGCTTGTGTTTGTATCTATAATGTGCATAGAACTGGAGGAAATAAAAGTTATAAGCTTCAAATTTCAAATAATTACTGTTTATAATCTGTTGTGGCTTTCCGAACTGTTTTCAGTGCATCTAGATATAGGACGCTGCCTGAGCTCAGTTCAATCAGCTGATAGAAGTGCATGTGCGCTAGAGCCAAGTAGAGCAGTGATTTTCTAAATACATGACCATTAACTTCTCACAAGACTGTCCTGTGATGGGTAGACTCACCTCAGGAAGCTGTATGCACTGAACATGTTTATTGTTTGTTTTATTGATGGCTTGTGGGCATTGATATCACACGTCAAAATGTACTGTAAATGCACTACCATATCTGGAAACTGTGAATAAGATGCATGACTCTGTGCTTTTTCTGATAATCTTCAGATCAGCAGGTCAGCAAATGCTACTTAATTGTGCTGCCTCCTAAAGGTGCGGTCACGTTAGGAAGATTTTGGCAAAATTTCATGAGCAAAAAACGTCCATTGTTTACTGCCAATAGTCTAGCGATGTATGAAGCACAGCTCACGCAGAACTATTTCAAACCAAGCAGCTTTCTGTTGGTCAGTGTGGTGAATTCGCATGATCAACTTGAACTTGTTGTGTAATCTATATGTGGAAATCTCTGAGGCTAAATCACATGAATTCCTACTGAAATGGCTGGATATTGTCTATGAAAATTCGCCAAACAACAGTAAATGTGACTGCGGACAGATTTAATTTATGTGTTTATTCACATATAAACATTCATCAAGGCACACATAAGTTATGGTAAAGCTTAAGCATGTTTGCTTGACATGTGAGAACCAATGAGATTCATCCATCACGCAGCACGTTTGAACTTCGACAAGAACCAATGAGGCTTGTTGTAGCACGTCAAGCAGGTTCGGTTGAGCTTTTGTTTAAGTTACCTGATCAATGTTTATATGTGAATAAAAGGCTAAATTCAATCTTCATTTTTGGGTGAACTAACCCTTTAAAGGTTTTTTAACAGAGCTTGTGTTTCTGCTTCATATAGTGCTCAACTATTGCATTTGACCCCATTAGTTTAAAAACTGTACTGTTGTTCATCTCCTGTTGTTGAGGTTTGCATACGAGGAAGGCTGAGAATCTGATGGTCATTTTGTCCAGCATTTGTTGTCTCCGAATGTAATAGTCAGAAACATTTTTTGTTGTTTTCCTGTACACATTTTGTAGTTAGCATGGTAATGTTTGAGATTGATAAATGGCCAGGGATGACATAAACTGACCACATCCTTCTTAAGAAACCATTGCAGAATTGTTGCACATCATAGTTGGTTCCTTGAAAACAGTCCTGAAGGTTTTTTTCCTCAAACAAAGAAGCCTTGGTAAGGCATATGAGACACTGAAATAGTCAATGCCTTTGGCTGCCTGAACGCAGCCTGTAAAAAGAAAAAGAAAAAAAATCTAGTGAAGTTAAGTGAATTCGATCCATGAGCTTTGACTAGAGGGCCATTTACTTTCAGTTTGCTTGTGGTGATTTATCTTGGTAAATTGGAAGCTTGGTTGGTTGCTGTGAGAAAGGTGACTCTTAACAGGAGTATCTCAACAGGTACTCCATATTGATTCTCCCAGCAGCCTCTGAATTCATGGTACTTTGAATTCTAAAAACATGAGCAACAAGAGGGCAAATATAGTCAGGGAGGGGAAAAGGGGAGGAAAAAAAACTCTAAGCGTAGTCCTCACAGCTCATTTTGTAAATGCTTTCAACCAGGGGAAGCAACGATCTGAAAAGTGGGGGACACACATTTTAAACCTTATCAGCCTGGCTCATGAATATTAATTAGGTGATGCAACATTCACATTTTACTGATCTGCAGTACATGTAAAACGAAGCTCTTAAAATCTAATACATTTATAACAAATATAATTTAAAATCATATATAATTAATTATAAAAATATTTATGTATTAATTATATATTTTATAGAAAAAAAAGTGTAATAAATCTATATATAATGGTTGCTAAGTCCCTGTTTTAACAATTATTGTGTTTGTTAAACTAGCCTGACACTTCACCAACTCTTGTTTAATGCGGTAAGTTCCTCGACTAATTGAAGACGAAATCGAGACCAACTGAGGGCAAAGTATTTAAGCAACCTGTTTAAAAACACCCATATATTTTGCCATGCGATCTTATTATATAAACAAATCTTTTTTATCAATTGTATTCCTTTACTGAAAAAGTACTATAAACTACTTACTATAACTACTAAGTAGGGCTGCATGATATTGAGGAAAATTGCGATACACGATAACTCGTTAAATAATGTGATGCGATAATGCTTTAAGTGTGTAAAATAAGTTTAAATTATATTTAAATATATTTTAAAAAATGACAAAAATATAACCAACATGCATTTTACATTCTTAATGTGAGAAGAAAGCACCCCTTCAGCTTCTGAAAGTGAACAGCAGTGATTTACTGTAGCATTACATAAAAAGTAAATGTCATTTTAACATCATTGTGAACCAGGAGGGTTTGGGGTTTAATCAAATGTAAAAAAAAAAAAAAAAAAAAAAAAAGCTTAATTTTATGAATTAAATATATACTGATTCTTATTAAAGCTACAAAAGTTATTCAGTCAAGAGCATAGAGTGATTTTTCTTTTGTCGTTTGATTAACATTAAGCACACAGACGGAAACTGCTGTCACTTTAAGAGCTGCATAGATCCAATATATTGTTACCCATGCGCTTTCTGTTTACTCCACTTAAGACATAACTGACTGTGTTTAAACGAATACTCACCAAGACGGGCATTTTGACACAATTCGGTGTGTCTTTGGCCATATAAGTTGCAGAAGAGAACTGAATTCAGGATCACATGCTGTCAGAGCATGTGAGTACTTCACTTATTGCGTTAAATGACATTATTTTCTGCTGTCTGCATCGACTTAAAACTTGGAATTTTTGTAATCTTTTCGATTATTAAAAAACGCATATCGTAATATATATACATTTGCAATATTTCGATAATTTCGATATAACGTACAACCCTACAACCATGGTTAGCATGATGTTTTGCTTGATTTTTAGACACGTTAAATGAATATCATGTTTTTTTTTTTTAATAACTTGAAGCAGAATGGTTCAATATTCAATACTATTGCATACACCAACGTACCATGCTATTATCACTTATTATCACCATATCATGGTACCACCAGTACCTATTTGTAACCTACCAGCTAAATTTGTTTCATTTAGCTTGTAGTTTCACATATGGAGGAAAGGAGTGGCGCACCAGTCATGTGCAACTGGCTGTATCGGCTGTAAAGGGAACATAAATTTACTGGTTATGGTCTGTGCTGTGCATTTGCTCGTTCTCCGGAGTGTGTTCACAGACAGATCAGTGGTATTATGATGTCACGGGGTGCTTAGGGCTGAAGTGAACCAACACTGTGAAAACATTCGCATGCATCTTTGTTCTTTTGCCTGAGAAGATTCATTGCATAACCCCAAAAGACTTTAGGCTTTAGAGTGCTTGTATTCTGGCTTTAGGTAGAAATGGATTTTATTTCCAAGCCCTACCACTGTACATATCCAGTTTTAGCTGCCATTAGCTTTAAATGCATGTCTCTGTTAGGCCTGAACTCATCCACCGGTAATGGAAGAGCTACTCTGACATAGTATAAAAGACATCTTGTAACTTTGCTCTCACCCCTTTCCTCAAACTCCCACCAGACTGAATGGCTTTCCTTTGTGACACTGCCCCATTTATGTTCACTCCTGCGATGTCATACCTTTAGTCTGCTTCCAGTATAAAGATATTATAGATTGTCATTGTTTTAGTTTGTCATTGATCTGAACCGCAGTCAAAGAGTACTTGGGTATCCGAGTCTCATGCGTGTTTGTGTTGCACCAGGTGATCCGAGATGAAAGGCTCTTAAAAGCCGTTTGGAAGTGAAGCTCCCTCACTGCGGAGTGGCATAGGGCCTCCTGCGTGCAATCTTAATGGAGCAGAAATTGAACCCCTCCTTCCCACCCAGTTCCACAAGCTAAACCGGCCGAGCTGGCATGGGGCCCCTCGATCAGATAACACTAACACTGTTCTGCTCACTGGCCCAAACCGCACTGAAGGCAACCTTTGGCTCCAGCACGACACACAGGCGTTTGAGCATCTGTGTGCTAGGCAGATTTTTAAGGCGTGATGTTTATCTTAAAAATATTCCACCCTCAGCATCCATCAGATAAGACTGTATTACGTGTCTCTGACACATTGTTTTTACTCCCGTGGTTATGTTTCAGCGCAACAACAAAGAAATGCAGCATGTCTGCCCACAAAAACTCTTTCTGGCCACATGCCATCTGGCCATCCATTCAAAGGTGTTGCTTTCTGGAATGCCAACGCAACACATTCTTCCTCAGAACCACCAGTTACAGACGGATTTCCCAAGAATAACCTCTGTCCTTATTTTCCTGGATTACAAAAACACATCTATGTCACACAGATTGTTGAATTTCCCTATCGCTTACCATACTTTGTTTATACAGAGAATGTCATCATTATTTCCCTCAACTTTCTCTGTGTCTCACCAGATCAAACACATCAGTGGGTTTTTTATGTGGGACCTGCTTCTGTATTAACTTGCTTGCAGATTGCGGTGCACCAAAAAGAGTGCAGTTAAATAACCAACATTTATTACCCATTAGCATGCTACCCGAAAGCGGGGGAACTTTCCTATGCTTCAGTCTTCTCACATATCATGTTTGGCTACAAAATGTGTTTACATAGTCTAGCTCAAAGCCATTAGTGTGATATGGGTCAATGCAAAAGGAACTAGAGGAAGTAGACATGGTGGAAAAACTGCAAACAAGTCACCTTTGATACAGTCACGCCTGGACTCCATCATTTGTTTGCATGTTGAATTTTTGTTTTTCTGCAGATATATGGATATAAATAATACATTCTTTTAAAGGCACAATATGTAAATTTTCGCCACTAGAGGTGGCTTACTAAGGCGTAGCTTGATGATTTTTGCAGAATCATGGGAAGTGTTGTCTTCACGTCTACAGCCGGTGGAAAAGAAACAGGACAGGACTTGGGCAGAAATTATGTTCATGGATGAGATTATTAACGTAACTGCAGAATGAAGCAGAGCAGGGCCGAGTGCTGTGCGTGCAGAAACGAGGCCGCTGGAGCGACTGCTAATGAGAGACGAGCGCGACACACGGCTTGAGAGCAGCAGAACTTTTATTAAAAGCTTCCGCTTCTTCCGGGCAAGCATATGTGGGGTAATGCAGCGCTGTTTTATCATATTAGATACATTTGTGTGTTGAAAGTTGTTATACATATTTTTCATTTAATGATGCACCAAATGTTCTCTATAGGTGAAAGATCTGGACTGCAGGCAGGCCAATTCAGCACCCGGACTCTTCTACAACGAAGTCATGCTGTTGTAATTGCTGCAGTATGTGGTTTTGCATTGTCCTGCTGAAATATACAAGGCCTTCACTGAAATAGACATCATCTGGAAACCTTTATATACCTTTCATATACTCATAGCATCCAAGCATGCACTTCCAAAACATGCAAGCTGCCCATACCGTATGCACTTATGCACCCCCATACCATCAGAGATGCTGGCTTTTGAACTGAACGCTGATAACACGCTGGAAGGTCTCCCTCCTCTTTAGCCCGGAGGACACGGCGCCCATGATTTCCAACAAGAATGTCAAATTTGGACTCGTCTGACTATAGAACAGTTTTCCACTTTGAAACAGTTCATTTTAAATGAGCCTTGGCCCACAGGACACAACAGCGCTTCTGGACCATGTTCACATAAGGCTTCCTTTTTGCATGATAGAGCTTTAGTTGGCATCTGCAGATGGCACGGCGGATTGTGTTTACCGACAGTGGTTTCTGGAAGTATTCCTGGGCCCATTTAGTAATGTCATTGACACAATCATGCCGATGAGTGATGCAGTGTCGTCTGAGGGCCCGAAGACCACGGGCATTCAATAAAGGTCTTTGGCCTTGTCCCTTACGCACAGAGATTTCTCCAGTTTCTCTGAATCTTTTGATGATGTTATGCACTGTAGATGATGAGATTTGCAAAGCCTTTGTAATTTGACATTGCTTTTAAAGTATTCCACAATCTTTCCTTCTGAGAGACTCTGCCTAAGACATCCCTTTTATAGCTAATCATGTTACAGACCTGATATCAATTAACTTAATTAGTTGCTAGATGTTCTCCCAGCTGAATCTTTACAAAAATTCTTGCTTTTTCAGCCATTTGTTGCCCCTGTACCAACTTTTTTGAGACCTGTAGCAGGCATCAAATTTGAAATGAGCTCATTTAGCTGATAAAAGTGTAAAATTTCTCAGTTTAAACATTTGTTATGTTATCTATGCTCATATGATTTAAAAGTCTTTTAGTTTTCATTTTATTCGAATTTAAAAAACGTCTCAACTTTTCCGGAATTAGGGTTGTTTATAACGTGATTAGTTTTTTGTCGATGAATGTATTTATCCAAACAGTTGCTCATCTGTCTAATAAAACACATAATATATTAAAGCGTCTTTGGTGTTTCCATGGTTTCTAGAAACCGAGGGTAACGCGGGTATACCGTCATTGATAGGTGAGACACTGACACGCTCTGTGTCCTGGTTAAAATTGCTTATTTCTCTGGATTTAAACATTCTTGGAAACATTTGGGATAATGTAAGTACACAACAAAACATATCAAAATATATAGTCAACGAAATATATCACATTGTTCTATTGGTTTTTGGATATTTTAATCAAAAAATCGGTAAGACTTCACAATAAGGTTCATTAGTTAAACATTAGTTAATGTATTAACTAACATGAACTAACCATGAGCAACACATTTGTTACTGTATTTACTAATCTTCGTTAACGTTAGTTAATGAAAATACAGTTGTTCATTGTTTGTTCATGTTAGTTCATAGTGCATTAACTAATGTTAACAAGAGTTTAATAATGTATTAGTAAATGTTGAAATTAACATTAACAAAGATTAATAAATGCTGTATACGTGCAGTTCATTATTAGTTCATGTTAACTAATGTAGTTAACTAATGAACCTTTTTGTAAAGTGTTACCAAAAAATCTTACATATTGTGCCTTTAAGTACTTGGAATCTGAGATTGAAAAAAGGAGAAACAGTAAGACTTTCAAGAGACTGTGGCTATAAATATTGTTGGTGCAGTAAAGCGATCAGAGTTTGCTGTGGTTTTGTATAAGCCAGGTACACATCAGAACACAAGACGCTCTCTGTTTGGCAGCAGCTGCTTTGAAGAATCCAGGCCGAACTGGAGGAAAATGTCTCATCATAAATTCTGTGGCTTGCAACAGTGCTGTCTTCTGGCATCCGCTCTGTTGCTTGCTCAAGGCTACGCTTTTGGATTGACCTGTACTTTTGTGTAACTAAATTCTGAGATCAGATGGCATTCTTCAATGGATATTACAAAAGTGAGAAAGTTCATCTGTCTGTTTTGTTGAAGTTTAAAGATCAAAGTGTGCAGCCAAGAGAAATACAAGGTATTTAAGAAAGTATGCTGTTGCTTAGTTTCATGTGTTGTCAAAAACAGCTAATTGCTTTTATGGTATACACTACCTTTCAAAAGTTTGAGGTCGGTAAGATTTTTTAAATGTTTTTCAAAAGAAGTCTCTTCTGCTCACCAAGGCTGCATTTTTTTAATGAAAAATACAGTAAAAACAGTAATATTGTAAAATATTATTGCAATTTAAAATAACTTTTTTATGTTAATATATTTAAAATGTAATTTATTCATGTGATGACAAAGCTGTATTTTCAGCATCATTACTCCAGTCTTCAGTGTCACATGATCCTTCAGAAATCATTCTGATATGATGATTTGATGATCAAGAAACATTTATTATTATTATCAGGTGTTGAAAACAATGTGCTACTTAATATTTTCGTAGATGTCATTTCTGTCCCTTTTTTTAAGTTATATTTTTGGGCATTTTTGCCTTTATTAGATAGGACCATCAAAGAGAGACAGGAAGTGATAGGGAGGAGAGAGGGGCACAGGATCAGGAGTGGACCACGAGCCAAGACTTGAACTCGAACCATGGTTCTGTCATTTTTGTCACTTTTGATCAATTTAATGTATCCTTGCTGATTAAAAGTACTATTAAAAAATTATATATCTTTAAATATATTATTAATATATTGTATATTTACATTTATATTTCTATCTATCTGTCTACCTGTGGAGTGCTCACTAAACTTTACTCCACTTTTCACTTAATGGCCATCAAAATAAGAAAGTCATTTATAGAATATTTTTGTGATTCATTTAGTTCATTTAGTATAGTTCAAGCAAATGCTGACATAACAGGAAGCTGAGCTCATCTCAAGATTACGCATGAGATTACTTCCTCTGTACTGGTATTAGCCACAACATTATTTCATGACTGATAGCAACAATAGTTCCTGAGGAAAAGTTCATTAGTGCTGCTGGTGAAGGCTCTACTTGAAGAGTTTTGTGACCTAAGTATTGAGAAATGGGTTCTGGCAATTGAAAAAAACATAAACGCCTTAGCAACATCCTGACAACCATCTACAAAACCCTAAGATATAAAAGTTTTCTGCAAGCTCCACCAAAAGATAGGTGATTTTTGTGATTCATTTAGTTCATTTAGTATAGTTCAAGCAAATGCTCACATAACAGGAAGCTGAGTTCATCTCGAGATTACGCACATAGTCTATATAGAGAAAGAATGAATAAGGATGATGGGAAGAGATGAAGAGAGAAAAAAGAGGCACTTAGCAATCATTGTGTCAATAGGGAAATGAGGGCACCGATCTCTGGGAAATTGGATTGTCAGACTAATTCATAGCTGCTTTCTGATGCAATGCGTATTTCTAAAGAAATGTACTTCTTGCAGAAAACCTGCAGCTTATATATATATATATATATATATATATATATATATATATATATATTGTAATTATAATGGGCATTTATGTATGCAGTTATTTATTAAAAATTGATTAATTCATTTTAAGTCAACTGTCCCTTTAAGGATCCTCTGTAGGGGCTGCTCCATTTATCCTCATGTGAATCTGGAACTTGTATCAAATTTCAAACATATTGTCAAAGCGGCACTTTTCAAAAATATTAGTTTGCTTTTCAACCTGTTGAACAAAGAGAGGTCACACCTAAGATCTTATTTAATCTTCTTAATCCTGTAGAAGTTTAACAGTATGGTCAGGCGTTTGTTTTGTGATCAGGTTGTCCTCATGTTGTGTGGCCTGTATGTGCTGAAGCCCTTGCATGGGCCTCTTCTAGACTGAAGTCCTGCTAATCTCTTGTGTTATTTTGGTGGGTGTGTTCAAAGAGAGCTGTCAATATCAGTGGAGCTTGGCTCTACCCCAAACCCTCACACACACCTACACACACATTTATTTTGCTAGCTACTTATAGACTTCCATTGTTTAATTATAAAGCAGAAAATAATTAGTACAGATTAAGTACAGTTTTGCTTTTCAGAAATGAAAGTTAAGAGATTTACATTGTTACAAAAGATTTCTATTTCAAATAAATGCTGTTCTTTTGAACTTTCTATTCAGCAAAGAACCATGAAAAAAAAAAATCACAGTTTTCACAAAAATATTAAGCAGCACAACTTTTTTTTAACATTGTTAAGAGTAAGAAATGATTCTTGAGCAGCAAATCATCATATCAGAATGATTTCTGAAGGATCATGTGACACTGAAGACTGGAGTAATGATGCTGAAAATTCAGCTTTGACATCACACAAATAAAATGTATTTTAACATATATTAAACTGTTTTTACTGTTTTTTTGATAAAATAAATACAGTCTTGGTGAGTATAAGAGACTTCTTTCAAAAACATAACCAACCTCAAACTTTTGAATGGCAGTATGTACTGTAAGATAGTGTGGACTTTTCATAGTTAATAATACAAATATTTTTGGAGTACGTTTTGTAACGTAGGGTTTGCCTGAACCACACACACACACACACACACACACACACACACACACACACACACACACTCATATGTCTGTGCTTCATACTCCCTACAGCTGGATTATCCACTCAGTTCGTCCCTCAGGAACAAACAAACTAGCAGATGGCTTAACCTTCAGTCCATAAAAGAGTTTTGTTTGCCGTACGCTGTTCGCTCTCTGTATAGAGATTAGCCCAAAACCTTGTCTTCTTTTTGGGAACCAGGCTGATTTCATGATGAGTTTGCAAAATTGGCTGCAGTCCATGTGCATGACATGTTTTATAAAAGTAAAGATTAAGGATCTGAATTACTGAGAGCTTTTTGAATGCCCAATCAGACTTTTACTTCCTCTGTACTGGTATTAGCCACAACATTATTTCATGACTGATAGCAACAATAGTTCCTGAGGAAAAGTTCATTAGTGCTGCTAGTGAAGGCTCTACTTGAAGAGTTTTACGACCTAAGTATTGAGAAATGGGTTCTGGCAATTGAAAAAAACATAAACGCCTTAGCAACATCCTGACAACCATCTTCAAAACCCTAAGATATAAAAGTTTTCTGTAAGCTCCACCAAAAGATGGAGTCTACTGTGAGGTCATAGCTGAGGTGGGGCCCATAGAGAGGGAGAGGATCATTAAGGGAGTCTCTGTTTTTCCCTCCTCTCATCGAGCACCCATCACTGCCAAGAACGTGACTCGAGTTCTGCTTTTGTCCGCAATGTAACCTCTCCTGTTTCACACTGTAACACTGTCAGGACCTTCTGAGCTGCAAACAGTTTTGGTGCTGATGATATCTTGAAACAACTAAGCATTTCTTTGTTGTCTGTTACTTACAGTGTTTAATTTTTTTATTGTCTCCCTGTTTGCATGGTTCTGGGTTTGTTTAGTGCTGGAGCTACTACAGCAACTACAGCTCTAGGAGCCATGTAAATTGTTTTTGTCATGTGTATGTGTATCATGTGTTTGTCATGTCACATGATGACTGAGGTCGTTCAAGTAAAGACACCTGCGAGGAATAGTTAAAGGATTAGTTCAGTTCATAATTAAAATTTCCTGATAATTTACTTACCCCCATGTCATCCAAAATATTTATGTCTTTCTTTCTTCAGTCGAAAATAAATTAAGGTTTTTGAGGAAAACATTCCAGGATTTTTCTCCATATAGTGGATTTCAACAGGTTCAAGGTCCAAATTGCAGTTTAAATGCAGCTTCAAAGGGCTCTACATGATCCCAGACTAGGAATAAGGGTCTTATCTAGCGAAACAATCGGTCATTTAAAAAAATAAAAATAAAAACGTATATACTTTTTAACTAGAAATGCTCGTCTTGCACTAGCTCTGCGATGCGCCACGCATTACGTAATCATGTTGGAAAGGTAACCGTGTAGTACCGTGGTAGGGCGAAAAACATCTCATTTTCTCCTCCAACTTCAAAATCATCAGATATCATTATTTACCTTTTTTTTAAGTGCGTTTGACTTAGTCTTTGCACTTTCGCTTTGTAAACACTTGCTCTGTACTTACGTCACGTGTTTCTCTCGTGATTATGTAATGTGTGGCGCATCGCAGAGCTAGTGCAAGATGAACATTTGTGGTTAAAAAGTATATAATTTTTATTTTTTTTAGAAAATGACCGATCATTGTGCTAGACAAGACACTTATTCCTTGGCTGGGATCGCGTAGAGCTCTTTGAAGCTGCACTGAAACTGCAGTTTGGACCTTCAACCTATTGTACCCTGGTGAAGTCCACTATATGGAGAAAAATCCTGGAATGTTTTCCTCAAAAACCATAATTTCTTTTCGACTGAAGAACGAAAGACATAAACATCTTTGATGACATGGGGGTGAGTAAATTATCAGAAAATTTTAATTCTGAAGTGAACTAATTACATGAACTAACACCATTTTCAACTAAAAACAGAAAACTTTTTATGCATTTTGGCCATTCATTTACATACCAATACCGTTATCGTCCATGTGTAAACTACAAAAACAGTGACGTCATGTGTATCACGTGTTCAGTCTATAGACACATAATGTTTACAAAATGACATCGCCAACTACTGGCCTGGCATGAAAAATGCAAATGAAAAATGTTTCTGTTGCCGTGTAAACTTACCTTTATGTTTTGGATGATGAACTTTCATTTGAACTTTTCATGATGAATCCATTTGTAAATATATTTTACACACACACACACACGTTTTATATATATATATGTATATATATATATAGTTGTACTATACATACATACATACACTACCGTTCAAATGTTTGGGATCGGTAATATTTTTAAATGTTTTTGAAAGAAGTCTCTTATGCTCACCCAGGCTGCATTTACAGTAAAAACAGTAATATTGTGAAATAATTATTACAATTTAAAATAAATGATTTCCATTTCTATGTTTTAAAATGTAATTTTAGAAATCAGAAATCATTCTAATATGCTTATTTGGTGCTCAGGAAAGTGTATAATATCTAATAAAAAATGTTTGTATGTTTACAGTATATACGTGCAGTGTGTTTTATACACTTTATATAGCCTACAAGTGTTTACTCCCTTGCACAGCCCCTCAGTGATGTATTCATGTGTTTTGAAACTTGCCATCAGTCTGGCTGTGTGTGACTGTATCACTGTACAGTGAGGCAGCAGTGCGCACTCATCCCTGGAGCCAAACTGTCCCCTTTCAACCCTGCACCGTCAGCCTGTTTTAGAGCTGGAACAATGGCACAGCCTGAACCTCTTCTCACACCGCATCAGATAAGAACAAGCTCCAAAAACAGACACAGAGTAAGCTGAGCATTCCTCTCGGCCACACACAAGGAGCTCTTTGTGTGCCCTGCCATATTTGTGGCCTACATCGGACAGCGTTGCAGTGATGCCAGAGTGCAGGATGCATGCTGTTTATTAGATTGCAGAAGGCAGTGATCTCCTGCACCTAATTGGATCCTCTCAGGAAGGGGATTTGATTAAAGGCCACATATTCAGTCATTAATAGGAGTTTTCCCCTTAGGCAGGGAGGACCACCCACCCGGGACGCACTTGAACGGTGTTCTGGCAAGCACCGGCATAGCTGCCTTTCCCACAATTCCTGCATAGGCTGACAGCGAAATTTAAAGGCGTTCATAAAAGACAGTGCCAGTGGTTGGAGAAGTATTCGCATGAGTCAAACATGATCTTAGTCATTATTTACTGGTTGTTTACTGGTTACTTATTAAGACAGCTAGAGTGAAGCTGAATTTTTTTTCCCAGGTGAATCTTGGGAGAGTTTACGTCAGAGAAAAACTGGCTCACACTGTCCAAAATAAAGGCTGGAATACACTTACATGGCTTTTGCCCAGACTTTTGCCACAATTTACAGTCTGGATGAGCTGATGCTAGTTGCTGAAGCTCAGAGCCAGTCTGTAGATTTGAGTTGAAAGAAAATTCACCAAAAATTGCATAGTGTATGATGGGCACAGACTTTGATTTTTTAGCTTCAGACTTTGTTTCCATCTAGTTAAAGGATCTTAAACATGTTTGATTATTTGAGCTGATTTTAGAACACCTATTGTTTTCATTTGTCATGTGTCTCTGAGCAATGAGGTACTTGTTTCTGCCTGAGTTTGTTCTGTTTGGAACGACTTTAAAGTCTTGTAGTGTGAGATCCTCAGTCGTTTAGTGTACGACGCCATTTTTTTCTGTAACCAAAATTGTCAAGTGAATGATGCCTAGTTTTTTAAAAATTTGTTCAGATTTAAAAAAGTTGTGGGTATACTTAATTTTCCGCGTTCCGCTCCATCTTGCACACAGTTGAAGGATGAAGCCTTTCAAAGTATACTCCTTGGCCATAAGCATATACAGTTATTTTAAAAGCTCAAATCACTCGCACATGCAATGTCGCTGTCCGCGTGACATAATTTTTGTCATCAGGAGGTTTCGCGGACGTCCGCGAACTATAGTTGGCTTCCAACGACTGAAGAGACTTGCCAGTTGCAGGTGGAGAAGAGTTGAAAACGGAGACATTAAGTCAAACACTTTCTGCTTCTCTTACTGTTGTCTCATGAGGTGTTTGTGTACTTTATCACAGGTGAAGTAGATTAGACGCAATATTTGTCAAATACACCAACGTTTCAGACGTTTTCATGCAGCAACATAAACTTTTTTCATTTGAATACTTTATGTACTGCTTACAGGAGATAATATATGAGGGTCCATGTCTATACCATTGGAGAAAGCATTCAACTTGGATAACGTGTGCCTTGATAGCCAATCAAATTACAGTCTTGACGTCACTGAATTTCGTTCAGAGTTGTGCGACAGTCAGTCACTGTTTACGGATACCATAGAAATGAATGAGGAATGCTGTAAACCAGTGTTGTCAAGTCCACGGTTTTCCCGTGGAATTGGGCTACTTTAAGTTGTTGCCGCGGGTAAAAAAAAATTCCACACGTTGATTTCCACCCCTGTATGTACTGTAACACCTCCAAAACACCCCCCAGATGTACAAATTCAGTGGAAAATTTGGCCCCCCGATGAAGAAAATGGGCTATTTTTGTTGCACAAACCTGGCAACCCTCCTGTAAACTGAATCATACCTGTAGCAAAAAGTCTGTGACTTCTCTTATAACAGCGTTTTTTGTGTGTGTGCGTGTGTGTGTGTAAACTCTAAAAATAATTAAATCTAAAATGATTGTTTAATGGCACACATGTTGAAAATTAGACGTTAGGCTGTCGATTTATTAAATAATAAGCGTAGTGAAGCCTCTCCTCTATTGAAATCCATTAAAAAGAAAAACACTGTCCGGTCTCCTTCCCTATGTTTATTTTTTTCATTCCCTTTTTTTTTTTTTTTTTTTCGAACCTTGAAGGCTTGTCTTCAAGCAGCTTTGCTGCAGCTCCTGACCCATGTGGCTGGTCTTGTCTTGCTCTCGCTGTACTTTCATGGCACACGTGATAGTGACGCACCAGCGTCGCCAAGCAAAGTCTGACAGAATTTCTAACCGGAACTGGCACTGCGTTTGTCAGGCACTGATCGGTCTGTGCGGCGAACTTACCTTTTGTGTCGTCACACACGGACAGTGCGCAGATGTCCGGAGTATATTTTGGGCTTAATCCAGGTTTAACACCAACATTTTAAACATTCTTAAGTTGACTGTTGGATTTAAAACAGGAAAAAAAAAAAACATAATTTTGTCTTCTGTATGATAAAAAATTGTCTCTTAAAGAGGGTTAGTATTTAACTAGGACAATGACAGTTCATGACCTGGTCCTTTACTTTCTGTTTTGATACATAATGTTATGATCATTGTAACATTTGTTACAGACTCTCTTAAGTTGCTCAGCATGAGGCAATATCCCTGTTTTCCCAATGGGGATGTCAACAAGAGTTGGTAATACAGTATCAGTCCACAGAAAGGAGTACGATAGACACATATCATAACTATGACTACACAGCATTCCTATGCCATTGATTGTTACTTGTTAGCAAAACTATTGCATCCACCCTGCTGTTTCTGTTTTCTATCAGAACGATGAAGCATTTTTAACAAACTTCCAGACGTTTAGTCTTCAATCAATTTGTTAGCTTAGCAGCGCAAACATAGACCAGAAAATATTCATTATTACATGAAATGTTTTTTTTTCCCCCATTTCAAATTGGTGAAATAAATAAATAAACAGTTTTTAAAGTGTTGAAAATGCATTATGTCATGTCAAGATAAACCATAACAGAGTCGAAAGTGACAAGGTTGACTGTTTTACAGTGTTTTACAGTTTATCACTGTGCTCACAGTCATGAAAATACAAGTTGTTAATTAGAATAGATTTTAATGCTGATATTTATACAAATATCAACCTTTCAATAATATAAAATCATAATCTATGGTAGACTATTTGAGACTGTCTTTTGCTGAAAAAAATGTAATAAATAATGTGATAAAGGGCATTTACTTGTCTTTAAAGTGTTCAGATACTGTCATTAGAGTATTAGTAGACTGTTAGGTTAGTGTTAGGTGTTAGGGTTGGGTTAGTAAAATAAGTTGAAATGTAGTTACTTATAGTCATGTACTTATAGGTCTGTTGGGAGCATCAAAATAGTGTTAGCAGATATTAAGCAGACAGTCTAAGAATACTCTAAAGAAACTTAATTGACATGTAGTTGCAAAGTTACTTGTAGTTAATGTCTAAAGTGAACCGTCAAAATAAAGTAGATGTCAGCTTTTCATTGTTAATGTTCACACAAAGGCATTCTGCTCAAGGAATCACTCTCAAAGTGTTTGTATTTGAATCCCGAATTTGTATTTTTCTTCTGAGAAACAATGTTTTCTTCATAAGCCTTCAGAGTAAACACCCTTATTTAATTAGATGTGAGCAAAATGAAAGCTGTGATGGATGTAAAAACAGTTGCTTCAATTATTCAGTTTTAATCATTCCACCAATGAAACATTGATTACAAAATTTTCCCCCCTCTGGAAATTCCTTGAAAATATATCAAAGTTTTCTGGGCTGCATGGGTGACATCCAAGTACACAATAACTGAAGTATTAAACACACTGTATTTCCATCCCTCACATGCTCATTTCTGTTTGTGTCATATTCAATATGCTGTGTGAAACCGCTAAAATGAGTGTTTCATGCAAGGTGGAACATAAAGTTCTGTTGTTGTCAACTAAATTTTTCCTACAGTGAACGACAGGACAGCAAACCTTCAAAGACATTTTGAAGTCTCCACAAATTATTTTTCTCCACTGTACTGAAAGAATCCCAAAGCATGCTTTTTTTGTCTGTCTCTGCATTGTGAATATAATCCGAATGTGGACATCATTATTGTTTATGGGAAGCGGGGGGAAAATTAAATCATTTTGTTGAAAGATTCCTCGCCAAGTGATGCATAACGTTTTGGCAGCATATGCGGCAGCGCTTACTGCTGGAACACAGCCAGAGTTTGCACAAATAACTGCATGATTACATGTAATGAATACAGTCTTAAAGCAGCTCTGAGTCATGTATGACCCCTGGTTATTGAATATTATACGCTTCTCGTGCAAGCCCAGTCTGCATGTAGTTTCAAGCAAAGTCGTTTTAGTACAAAACTCCAGTTTTCTGGGAAAGTGTTGTCATATTTATGTACACTGTACTGAGCTTGCAGCATCTTGATGCTCATAATCTTCCTTAATAGCTCTCCCCTAATGTTTAGGACAATTAAAAAGAAGCAGACGGGGTCGTGCAATGAGCCAAAGCAGCGTTTTTTGCTTTTGCTTTCTTTGTGTGTTGTTGGCAGACATCAGCCGCTAGCAAGTTTTAGTTTGCCAAAGCAGAACTGATTAATGAGCAATACTGTATGTCAGTGAAATCATCTGCTTATGTGCATTTGTGTGCGCATGAGACAGTTTGTGGTTGTAATCTGCTGTAAAGTATGTCAGAGATGTCATAGCACCTCTGCTTCAGGGAAAGCAAATAAACCATGGAGGCAGACCTTGGCACTTTTTTCTTCCCTGGAAAGCTTTTAGCCTGCGGCCTGCTTTTTCATGGAGTGATTCCAGAGGAGCAGAGAATCTAATGTGTTTTTCCGTAACATTTCCCATTAGGTGAATCAGCCCTGCTGGGACTTCCTCATCTAAAAGTCCCCCACTGAGAAATAAAAATAGTTAATTACACACTTTATTTTCCATTTATTTTTACATTTTAATTGTTTGATAAAAAAGTTTTGTTTGCATTATTACACTACCATCACAAAATCACGTCAGCTCAGTTGCTGCTGTCATTAAAGGGGACCTATAATGCCCCTTTACACAAGATGTGCTATAAGTCTCTGGTGTCCCCAGATTGTGTCTGTGAAGTTTCAGCTCAAAATACCCCACAGATCATTTATTATAGCTTGTCAAATTTGTCCCTATATTTGGGTGTGAGCAAAAACACGCCGTTTTGTGTGTGTCCCTTTAAATGCAAATGAGCTGCTGCTCCCGGCCGCTTTCCAGAAGAGGGCGGAGCTTGAACAGCTCACACTTCGGTTGCTCAACAACAACAAAGCTGGAGAATCTCACGCAGCCAAAATGACGATTGTCAGTAACGGTGTTCAGCCTTACATTGTTCAAACCGGAGTCAGACACTGATGGAGAGACTCAGGAAGAAGTTACAACTTTTACAATTCATCTGGAAGTTTCTGAATGGTTTGTGGATAAATTTATGTAGTTGAAATCCAGTGTTGAATTGACCCTCCTTTGTGAAGCAGTCCGACATAAAAAAAAATGTTGTGGTGTTGCTTGTTAACAACACCACAACAACTCTTCCTCTTCTCTAAAGCAGCCCAACATGGCCTCACCCCCTTTGTTGCATGTTCTTGGGGTCAGGGTTTATGTAAATTTTAGGGTTAGTGATGTCACTAACCCGGGAAAAAGCTCGTCCCTATCAACCATTTGTTGTAGTCCTTAAAAAGCGATTTCTGTAAAAGAAAATATCTCCCTTTGCATTGAACTTTGAGCGTTGTAACTTTGCAGATATTGTTTATGCTCAAACAGCAACATTACACACTAACTAAAGTTAAAAAAGTGAAATCATAATCAATCACCCCTTTAAAACCAAAAGGGTACATATCCAATACTGAAAAATGCTAAATTAAAATAAATTAAATTAAAACAATTTAGAATGAAAACATTTTGTTTAAAATTAGAAAAATTTGAATTTCTATTTTTTACTATGCTGCTGTCATTGATGCAAAATGGGGGACACAATCAAGAAATGCAAAATAAAATAAAATAAAATTGTACTGAAAATATTTTTTCAAATTACAAAAATGTGAACTTAATTTTTACCCTACTGTATAGTCCAGTACATTGTTTGATCCTCCAGCTGCATCGAATAGTGTGTCTGGATCATTAATTGCTGTTTATAAAGTGTGCAGTAATGAAAGAGAGGAATGGAACCAGGAGGAGCAGAACAGGAAAAACAGGAGAGGGGAAAAAAGGAAGAAACAAAAGAGACCATTTGGGGGTTGTATCCAGACATTGATGTGCCTCCTGACAGCTATAGAAGAGCAAAGGGACAGTGCAGGCTGGTGTTATCAATTAACAGGCATCTGGATCTAGTTGCTCTCCCGGCTGGGCTTCGTCTTCCCCAGGCGGTGCTCACCAAACAAACATCTCCCCTTTGATTAGATCCAAACCCGCACACATACACGCTAATTTCATGTGTGCTTGTCAGGATCCCAGGTTTAACAAAGGTTACATCAGGAGTAGCCTCAGCTGGAGTTGATAGAATCCTCTTTAAGTGGGCTGCAGTAAGACTTTCTTGCTTTAGTGAAACGTCTCAGCCTCAGACGTCATGCCCATGGACCGCCCACACCCCGTTTGCTGAACGTCTAATGGATTTGGCACACAAAACTGGAAACACTTTCACAAAGGCAAAAGTCTGAATCTGATTGGCTGACTTCTATGGGTTTTTCAGGAGCCTGGTGTGCAGCGATCATTAACGGTCCGTCAGGAAACAAAGCCATGTTTAAAAGTTACAATACTGCAGCAACGAACACTAAACACTGGATAAAAAAAAAAAAAAACATCATAGAAACTTCAATACATCAAGCTTCAATACAAGAGATGTGTTTGCATGTTTACCAACGGGATATAGGAAAAGTGTAGGGCTGCCCTCAACTAAAGATTTTTCTAGTTGACTAGTAGTCATTCTTTTAAGTCATTAGTTGACTAATCACCTAGGGTGGCTTGAGGGTGAGTAAATAATGGGATAATTTTCATTTTTGGGTAAACTATCCCTTTAATAATAGTGCACATTTATCTAGGACTAGGCTAACATTAGAGCGAGCGGACTAAAGTAATGCTACTACTTATTTGTGTAGTAGTGATAAGCCATACTTGATGTCGATGAATGATAGGCGAATGTTTGGATTTCCTGCCGTTAACGACCACTCCCTCATGGACTGCGTGACTTCAATAAAATCTTGGTTGACCAAGCCTCTTCTAGTTGACTAACGGTTAGTAGACTATTAAGTGCTATTTTCCAAGCTTGGGCAACCCTTTTGATTTCCACGTGATCCCATTATATTAGTTGTGTGTGTTCTCACGTATATATCACGTATATATTTAGTAAGAAGGAAATATCTGTGGCATATGCCGGTCCAACATATACACGCCCCTAAACATGACACTGAACAAAACTGTGATTGGTCACGATTGGTAAGTGGGCGGTCCTTAGCTAATTGCAGTGGTTATAGAGCCCAGAACTTTTGTTGTTAGGCAAAAGTCAGGCTACATGGGGACCCAATGTCCTACAAAGTTTATTTCCAACCTGATTCAGCATGCCTGCTTGTGTGTTTTCAAGTAACCCTGAAGAGCTTGATGAGCTGGTCCAGGTGTGTTTGATTAGGGTTGTAGCTAAACTCTGCAGAAAAGTGGATACCCAGGAGCAGGGTCGAAGACCTAGGCTATCTCTGAAATCGTTCCCTTATACCCTTAAATAGAGCACTATTTGAGGGGACAGACATTTGTAGTGGTGTCCGAAACCATAGTGGACATTATTGAGTGCACTTATTCAATTCCACAATGCACCACAATAATGAGTGTACAACCTATGTACGCTCAATGGCTAGAGAAAACCAGTAATGCACTGTGAGGGTCGTGCCAAATGAATTCCCATGTCTCACCAGAAGATGCCAACCACAGATGAATCATCCATCCATCCATTTTCCAATCCGCTGGTCCAATGTGGGTTCAGCGTAATAGCATACAGGTATAAATGACTTTTTAGTTGATAATTAAATTGTTTAATTAAGGTTTATACATAGTTTCCATGACAGAGTTCAAGATAAATCTTTTCATTACTACTGGAGCTGCTATGCTAAGTTTCAAATGATTATTAAACAGCAAGCACAAACTATGCAAAAGCGGCAGCCCTTCCAGCACAATCAGTGTCCAAATTCACTCTCTTGTTTTCATTCACTCCTTCAAGCGAACTACTAATGGAGTAATGTAGGGAATAGCGAATGAGGGTATAGGGGGCGATTTTGAACACAGCCCTAGAGTTTAACCTCAAGTCTGTGGTTGCTGAATGCTAAAAGGACATGAGAACAGAGCTGTTAGTATAACCTTGAGTGTGTCTGAACATGATGGATGGAGTGACAATGTAGATGCAATGTATTTGAATAATCTTGCCCAGTGAAATGTACCTGATCTGTCTTTGCTATTAATGGTAGATTTCTCAAAGTGCTTGTGTTAATTTCACAGAGAGCTGCCTTTTTGACAGGGCTCCTGTTTTTGATAGATGGCGGTGTGTAAACAGGTCTATTAAAGAAAACTGTTTGCTAAAGCTCCTGTTTGTCAGCAAGGGCACATTACAGGAGCAAAAAAAGATCCCTTTATGCATGCAGTGAAAGTAAATGACAGATCTTTGAGAGTTGAATGAGTCATAATTTTCCCTCCAGATTTACAGAGCATTACCATACCAAAGCAGTACCAGAGAGGGGGCGAGCTTTGTGTAGGCAAGGGGGCTCATTTCAGGGGGCTTCAGTGTCTGTCATATGACAGTCACATAACATTTTGGCCGCACAGGATAATGTGTCAATGTGAGTCATACGTCATTGAAAAAGTGACTATGGTGAATTACGTCAACTCAGGTGGACACCAACTGTGATCACATGACTCTTTTCAATGGCGCAATGGAGGACGAAGGCTCAAACTAATATTTTGCTGACCTTTAAAGCCCCCATGAAATCAAAATTTATGTTATTTGGTTTTTAGTATAAACATGCTAGCCTTAAAGGGTTAGTTCACCCAAAAATGAAAATAATTCATAAAATAATAATTAGTTCACCCAAAAATGATTTGACACGCTGATTCATAACGCTCCAAAGCTTCATGGAGCAGTGTTTTGAAATCGGCCATCACTATATAAGTTGTTATTTTGTTTTTTTGGCGCACCAAAAATATTCTCGTCGCTTTATAATGTTAATATTGAACCACTGTACTCACATGAACTGATTTAAATATGTTTTTAGCACATTAATGGATCTTGAGAGAGGAAATGTCATTGCTCCCTATGCAGGCCTCATTGAGCCATCGGATTTCAACCAAAATATCTTAATTTGTGTTCTGAAGATGAACGAAGGTCTTACGGGTGTGGAACGACATGAGGGTGAGTAATAAATGACATTATTTTCATTTTTGGGTGAACTAACCCTTTAAGGTTAAGCTGGTGTGCTCCAAAACAATGACAAAATTGACATTCAAAAGATATAATTATTCAAATCTTACAGTCTTTTACTTTCGCCAATATGGATCAATGATCCTGCAATTCAGCTTCTCATTAGATTTTCTGTCCAATCAAATGCTCTCTAGAATCTAAAGCATCCTGCCCCTACACTATCAATAGCTGAAAATGCTGAAGCTAGGCTAAAATTAGTAATTTATTCACACAATTACTGTTCTATAGTGAATGACACATAATGCATAATGCTCCTTCAATATAAGCCTGCTCATTTAGAAAAATAATAGCACAGCTCTCCTTAAGAAGCTGCACTGTTTGAGGTATCATTCGTGATGTGGGATTAACTACATGCCGAAATGTTTAATACTTAGGATTTGGGGTTTTGGATATTCCAATACCAATAGTAATGCTATTATAACAAACACCACTACAAATGAATTTCATCCAAATACATGTCATACTTAAGAAAGAACACAAAAGACATGAGCGTTAAATAGAAAAACACATGTTCTCAGTCAAGTTCACAGGGGAGGAGGAACAGCTGAGACAGTGCCTGCTGTTGTTGAAACATTGTTTCTGTGCATTTTGGAAAAAAAAGAAAAGAAAAAAACGTTAAGATAACATTTTAACAGCTGCTCAGCACCCATCAAAACACTTCACTTGCTCACCTCCTGTAGTGGAGTATATAGGCCACACTGCCTGCCTCAGGCTGTTTGCAGCCGATGACAATGGGTGGTTTAGGGGCCATTGTGTTTTTGAGTAGTGGTGAGGGCAACATGGAATCTTTCTGTGCGGTTTTGACACACAGGGCCTGAGAGAGTTGCTGATGTCCTGACCAGCCCTAGTATACAAGAATACTGTACCCTCAAGCCCTCATGACCAGCAACCCTTGAGGAATTTGTGTTTCTCACACTCTGACATCCCAAGTGGAAAACATTCCCACAGTTCCTCAGCAACTGGCTGACCAGGAGCTCTAGAGGTCAGAGGGAAAGAAGAATGATGGCTTTTCTGAGCATGCGCCTCACACCAGGGGACATTTTATGGCACTTTTAATTAAGCCGTAGGATAGTAGTTTCACCTGATATTATTCAGACCTGATATTTTGGGTGTCTTTGACAAATATCCTAATAAACACATCTTTAGCACTTTGATTTACAAGGGCTCTCATGTAAATTCTGCCTAGGCTGGTCTGCCTACTCTGGTCCATTCATTGTACTGTGTAATGTTAGGGGAGATGTGAAATCACTGGGAATGTATGCGGTAGCCCTGGCCATCCATCCAGGGTGTTTTCTTGCCCTTGGCCTGGGACGCTGGGATAGACTCCAGCATCCATGTGACCCTAAAAAGCACATTGTTTGGAAAATGGATAGATAAGATGTGATATCACTCACATACACCTATTTTAGCTACTTTTTAACAACATGTCAAACATGAAGTTGAGATCAAGATAAAGAAAAAAGAGGTACTGTATATTTACAGTTTCATGTCTACAAAGCATACACAATAAAGATTCAAAAAGAGCGATTTCAGGTATTAAAATCACACTTTTTTCTTTTAAACCTGTCAGTGCATTGACTTATTTCTATTTTAAAATGTGTAAAATTCAATTTTTGCAATAAACATTGACATTATGGAACTTTTGTGCTGTTTAATTGCATCAGATCTGATACTAATCTATGTAACCATGGGGGCTCTTCAGAACCTGGACAAGATCATAAAAACTGTATTGCATTGTATTGAAGGTCGGATAAGGCCATTATGCAGAATATCGGCACCATCTGAGTCACATGTCATGATGAACCACATGTCCTTGTTCAGTTGTTTCACTGCCCCAGTGCTTCACTTAACAATATAGGTATTCAGCTGTTGTATTTTCAGTAGCACAAGGCCAAGCATGATAATCAGTGTGAATGATTGAACAGAGGTTCATCCATGAATTACCACCACTGTGCCCTTGAGCAAGACAACAAGACTCAGTTTGCTCTAGAGAAACTGTCTCTGTAATGAGTAAACTGTAAGTTGTCAGCTCAATGAAAAATTTGAAATTCATTCATTGAGGCCTGGAACTAATTCCCTTGGTTTATTTTTCTGAATTATTCTATGATAAAGGTCTATCTTGCTTGTTATCAAGCTATGAAGAAGCTTTAGAGGCTTTCAAACTCAAACGGTCGAAGTGTTGGTTCCTACAGCTTGATTGTATAAATTGAATGTGCCAAGTTGTGCATCAGCAGAACACTGAGAAGTTCCAGTGACCTATAAATGAACCAGGAGACTGCATTCATGGCAACCGGGGTCATTCTTTTTCTTTCTCTGCTGGTGGTCATGGCTACCATGGTCTTTGTTACTTCACTGATCATGAAAGACATCAAAGGGAAGGAGCTGTGGACACTTTGGCTCGGCGACTGACCACTTGACCGGCAAATGCCCGGCTTTTTAACACCATGATAGGAAATGAAGTATAGATTACTGCAGTGCGGTGTCACTGGATCTTGAAGGGGGGGGCACTGCTGTATTAGTTAAGCCTCTGATGGTATTAGTGCATCACAGAAAGAGGAACAGACATAAGCAAACACAAGTGCGGTGGTCCTTCACATTCAATTAAACCTTGTGCTGAGTAAGCCTGTGCTTCTCTTTGCTTACCCTTGTCCTTACTTTAGATCGAAAGCCTATAGAAGTGGAACTAATGGGAGGTGTTTAAATTAGGATAGACAAGTTCAAATATGTCCTGAAGTCTCTTTTATGGCCCATTCTTCTTGATGTATGACTAGATGGCTCAAGTTATGCTACATTAACTATTGTTGTTGATGAATTTCGTATTTGAATTTTGGATTTAGATTTGTTATGAGAAATTTCAGATTCAATGTTATGCCAAAAAAATAGCTAATCAGCGTCTTTGGATGTAAATGGTGAAAAAATATTAGGAGGTCGATAGAAACATAGAAGGATTAGTTCACCTAAAAAGTCTGGCATCATTTTCCAAACCTTTATAGCTTTATTTCTTCTGTGAAACACAAATGAAGTAGTTTTGAAGAATTCTACTGGCTGATCTTTGTCATGTAGTGAATGAGGACTGGTGAATGGTTTTGTCTGGATCAACTAATTCATTCAAAAGATCAGAAAGACTCAACAGAACAATTTGTTCTTGAATCAGACATCTCTAATGAACAGTAGCTTCATTTACATGGACCCTAATAACCTGATCGTAATTCGACTAGAAGCCCAATCGGAATAAAATAAGTCATGTAACCACGTCAATTGGAACGAATTGGCCAGATCCGATTAAAATTTCATTCGAACTGTAAGGGGTGGTTTATTCCTTTTCTAATCCAATCGAGAGGACATGTAAACACTTGATTGGATTGCAAACTGAAACTGGAGAGTACTCTGTATGTGCAATGATGTAGAAATAGCGTAATGATGTATGACACGTGGAACTAGTTGTTCTTCCTGTGGAATAAAATGTCATAAATGAGTGTCCTGTCATTCTAAAATTCTCTTTCCACTCATCATCTGTGAAGTGGAGCAGGACAAAGTCCCGCCAGTCCTTGTTTCAGACTCTCATCCACAGACGACTGGTTTTGGCTGCATGAAGGGGCACATTTACTGCTTGATAAATATAAGCAGCACAGCACAACCGTTCATGTGCTTGTGAGGGCCTAATTAGGACCTGAAATAGATAAATCAACCTGATCACTTTATTGAGCGTTCACGTAAACACTACGTTTGGATTCATCAATTGGAATGAATTCATTCCGACTGAAGCAAAAAGTGTCCATGTAAATGTAGCTACTGTTGCAGTATTTAAGGCTGGACTCAGTGTTTAAAGCCTGGAACACACCAAGCCGACGGTCGGCCGTCGGGCAGTTTTTGTTCGTCGGACGACTAAGTTTTCTCAGTGTGTTCTGCACCGTCAGCTGAAGTTGGTCCTCATCTGCTTTTTTTTTTGGCCAATTCGACATGTTGAATCGGTGTCGGAATTTGTCGGTCAGTCGGGCCATCTGATCATTCTGTTCGGCTGTTTAGCCACTGCCACCTGCTGGTACGGAAAGGCATTTCTTCTTACGCAGACGCAGAACGGACGTGCTACTTGGCCGTTGGGTGTCAAGCGTCGGTTTGGTGTGTCAGGGCAACTTTGCACCCAGACGCTGCCGACGTGAGCCAACCCCGCAGTCTGCTTTCGTCACCACTAGTTCGTCGGTGTTGGCTTGGTGTGTTCCGGACTTAAGAGACCAGGACCATATTTTCATGGTTCAGAACACTTGTAATTTAGCACACAAGTCGAATGAACTACTTTATACTACTTTTGTATCATTTCTGAATTCTGAAAACTTTCATTCATTATTACTGCAGGTAAAAAAAAAAAAAAAAGAAAGTCATACAGGTTTATAACACCACAAGGGTAAGTAAATGACAGAATTTTGTGATTTTCGGGTGAACTATCCCTTCAATAGGAAGTTAATAGGAAAGTTCTGGTCCACTTGCCGTCATTTGAGCCTGAGTGTGTGAGGTTTGCTCGCTGGAGCAGTGATGTGCGTGTGAGGAGACTGCAGAAAAAGGAGGCAGAATGTCTCAGTATGCAGAGCTGTAGGCATAAACAGAGGGTTGATGTGGCCCAGCCTCACCACAATAATGGGTACTCTGCAGTTCCCCCTCCGCTCCACCCAGAAGAACAAACATCCACCGCATTAGAGAGCTCCCAAAATGAACATCTCAGGATTCAGAAAATGCTCCCAAAGTGGGTTGACGTCACTCCCCGACAGTCCCCTACTTTTGTTGGGAAGGCCTTTCTGCTTTTATCCACACACAAAATTGCGAGCGGAGCCCAAATTTGGCTGAGGGCAGGAAAAACAAATGAGTCCGCCAATCTGATGTTATTCGATTGCACCGAAGGAAGAGAGCCAACCTTAGCTAATTAATTGCACAAGCTAAAGGCCCCTGAGACTATGAAACGTATGGACTGTTTGGCTCCTCTCTACAACACTGGCTTAACGCCATTCTGTTTCAGAAAACAATATCAACAGCAGAAGCACAAGGACAAGGGAAATAAATCAGATTAGGCTCATGTGATTCCCTGCCAGTGTATTTCTGGACACAACGGCTCCAGAAATGCTCAAAAAAGCAAGTCTCCTAGCAGGTATTCATGTAAACTCCTTCTAGTGAGGCCACATATAGAAATGGCTTCTAGCTCACTGCATACAATGTAATGCTTATATTCAGAATTGACTTGCTCCCACTTCCTAACCCTGAAGCTCTGCAGTGGTGTCAGCTGCTCTTTGTAATTGTCATCATGGGTTCTGTAGAATACTGTTTATGATTAGACGTTACTGTGATGCACAGTGTTTAATGGGTCTTTATGTTACATACTGTACATTGGCCCTGGGTTGTTTAGTCATTAAAGTTACTTCCCATAAAAAAGATCACGCAGAGGCATTTCTAGCCTTTCATCGGAACTAGGATAGAGGCTCTTTATTGATACTATTTTGGATATATGGATATAAATTGTCTTTACCTTCAGTAAAGAGTCATTTACAAGCTGCAGTGCAATAAAGAGCTGCTTTGAGAAATGATTCAATGTACGAGTAAACGGTCTAAATTAATCAAACTGAATGTCGAACAATTGGCAAACATTTGACCGATTAGATCAAAAGGGACATTCAGTTGTGAATCTGGCATCGCTAGTTGTGATTATTAACGACTTGATTAAAAAAAAAAAAAAGATCATTAAAATTATTCTCAGGTATATTGTAAATTACTGTACAGTAAGCTCCATGAACAGACAAGAATTTATCAGTAACATTTTAGGAGGGCAGTATTTCGTTGGGGCTCCTGCCCCAGTAAAATGAGTCTAGCGATGCCTATGGTTTCATGAGCCAGTATGATGAATGGCCACGAAATTAAATGAGCAATGTGGAAAACTATTTTAGGAAAACTCATTGTAAAATTTCAAGCTGACAGTGAAAATAATTGTAAAAGTAAGAAATAATAAATCCTAAATAGTCCCACAGAAAATCACACTCAAAACAAAAAAGTCCCTACTTCGAATCCCAGTTAAGCCAGGAAGCCTTTCTGTATAGAGTTTACTCCCTGTTATCCCTGTGTTAGCTTGTCTTTGTTACGATTTCCACTACAATCCAAAGACATGCAGGACAAGTGGTTTGGAAAATGTATGGTTGGACTTTACAACCTGGGCAACTGGACAAACAGAAGTAGATGATGATCTACTTCTGTTTGTCCGGTGATTCAGCACCATGTTACTGATTCATTGTTGTCCATGAAACTGTGTTGCTTATCGATTTGGCCTCCTAATATGCCGTAGTTAAAATAGCAACCCATATATTCCTTCTTCATTTTCCAAACACACTGTACTTTTACTTCAGCAGAGATTCTGCGCTTTCAGAAGTCCTCTAAGGCGAGAGGGACAGGGACGGTGGAACAGGGTTGAGAGTTTGCCGGTCCATTGCCAGTCCAGCTGCATTCCTCAAGGGCGAGCTGTCCAATATCATTTCTGCTCCCTTTGACAGGAGCTCTGGCAGCCACAAAGGAGTCTCTGTGTCGGTCTATCCTCACCCCAGCTCTCCCAACCTTCCTTTCTGAACTGCTTAATTACCCTGACGCCACTTCCAATCTGCAGCCCACCTGTGGCCTTCTGCCAAAGGTCCTTTCAACAGGTGCCTCTTAGCAACTTTTATCTGTGGGATTCTAATGATGTGCTCTGGTACAAAGCAAAAGATTTTACACCGCTTTTTTATTTATTTATTTTTTTTGTAGAACAGTTTGCCAAAAACTTTCTTTTCGCTTGTTAGTATAACTTTCATGGGATAGTCTGATTTCTTTGATTCTGTCTATAGATTCGTGAGCTGTGCAAAACCTTTTGTTTTAAGAGCGGATCAGTTTTCTGTGCCTTTGAAGTCAGCTTTGACTTGCTGGAAATCTGGAAGTTCCCCGCGAGAGAAGTTCAGCTTCTAGACAACATGTTTTAACATGAGAGAAGTAAAGCGAACCCTGCTGTTAATAACAGCCCAGCATGCATAAATCTCAAATGGAAACATATCCCCTCTGATATCATTACTAATCCTGAGGTGTGGGCTGCTCAGGTGAAGCAGAGGAACGTGCAGGTGTAGCTATGTGGCGGAGCCGCAGGGAGTTGGCCTGCTATTGATGAAACTCTTTACTGCTACATTTCTGTGGAAGGATTAGGGCTGTGTGAGAACAGATAAGGGACGTGAAATCAGAACGCTGTTAAACGTACCTGACAGAGCCAGATCCAAACTTAGACCCACCCTTGAACACAGATCTCCGCCAGCATTCCTCTCTCTCTTTCTCTCAGGCCCTTTCTCTTAAAAAGAAAACAAGAAATAGCAATATATTAAACTTTTTTTTTTTTGCTTATTCATACAAGTGAAGTTGATAATTTCTGTGCTACTAGCATCACAAAATGTAATTACAAAAACAAAGACAGTTTTCAAATAGGTTTCCCAAACTCCCACTCACACCATTGGTTAAGTCAGTTTTGAGCACTGGTTGAGTCCAATTTGCTGTGTGGGGCTGGTTTATCAAAGCAATGACTGATTTTGGAATGGCATACAATACTAGAATACAACTCTTAATATTTCTGCTATAGGCTGGAATTATATTTTTAATATTTGGCATAAATGTAAGATTAATATGCTAGGAGTGGTATGCTAATATGCTGCTTTGAATTTAACCAATGGCTGCATCTAAATATGCATAGAGTATGTGGAAAAGCAGTATGCGTAAAGAGTAGCATGTCAGAATTCACAGTATTTATAAAACTGAAAAGTACCCAGATAACCTACTACTTCCGGTGAGATTTAATGGACACTTTACTATCCCATGAGGCCACAGGAAAGGAGTTGTGTATGGCAGGAAAATGACACCGCTGATGCTGGTAGGTCACACATGACAACATGATGGATGTAGTCATGATTTTATTCATAGGCCTACTATGCACATTCATATGATATTGAACATACTTTTTAATGGTTACAAATTAAGTAGAAGTATGCAATTCTGGATGTGCAAATGTTTTGTTAGCACCATAGTTTACACTTTTTTATAAAATTAAGAATATGCTAGTATGCTAATCTGAATTTAGCCAACGTTTGTTAGCTCCATAGTTTACACTTTTCTGTGAAATACGGATTAGCATGTTAAGAGTAGTATGGTATTTCGAATTTAGCCAAAGCTTTGTCAGCACCAGGGGCGGAGCTACGGGTGGGCCTGGGCCCACCCAGATTGACAGCTTGCCCACCCAGTCAGATCCAGGTAAATATATATTTTTTTAATAAAACAATTTTCTAACGTTTAACAATTCTTCAATAACTTTTTTAAATTTGATTTGTTTTTGTTTTTTTGTTTGTTTGTTTTTTTTTGTTTTTCATGCATTAAAACTCTTAATAAGAATATGCTAATTCGTCTCTTCTTCAGTTACGTCACACGCCAGTAGTAGCTATTATGTTCTTCGCGCAAATATCCGGATTTCAACCAGCAGCGCCCTTTTTATGTTAAAAAATGGCTAACCCGCTATCTATGATGCATTTAATAAAGAAAAATGTCTTGACAAAGGTGACAGGACGCCGTTACAACTTTTATCGTTTGAATGAGAACTAACAGATAGGCTAAATGAGTTTATGACGATATCAACATCTTCAATTCAAAACCCAACCGATTCTGACTTGTTTAGAACAGACAAGAGCCATACAAGGTAAGCTATAGGTGTTTAGTCTGGCCCGCCGTGGCATGATAATGCAATATTTTTTGCATGTAATTTGTGAGCAAGGGGTTTTCTGAAATGTACACATATAAGTCAGTGGCGTAACTACAGACAGTGCAACCGCACTGGGGCCCGTGAGGCGGGGAGGCCCGCAACGCACGTGGGCCCTGCCACATCGCAAGCGGCCCCTGGCGACTAATATAAATATTAAGATAAATATAAATATTAATAGTACAATATAATTAGTGCCGAGATTCTTTACAGCAGTGAATAAATACATAAATTCGCCGATTTTTTTCGTGTACTGTAATGGTCTCGTGGTAGAATTTTTGGCAAGCGTTTTTGAGGTTCTGGGTTCTAATCCGTCCTCATATCTTTTTTTTTTTTTTTTTTTTTTCCTCATTAAAACCAAAGGTGTTCATCAGTGATTGTACATCAAGAGCAAGGACACGTTGTGTGCATGTTGTTTTGTGCTTTTACCAGAACGAAACGCTCGATTGTCTGTGTGAAGACTGCGCATGTGCACGAGCGCCAAGAGAACTGATAATAGCAGCGAGCACTGGCCATGATTTCAAAAACACATTCCAGCGGATAGATCAACTCTTATTTAACACAGACCTACGAATTTCTTATCGAATGGAGATGTTTCTTTCTTTTAGGTACAATTATTCGCTGTGTTTGAGTTCATTTTTGAGACGTTTCAGAAAGATTCTCGCAGAAAAACAGCTGAAAGCGCACCCGGTTTTTTATTTATTTTATTTTACAAAAGCACAAGGTTTTGTTGTTATTGTGAGCGTACACGAATAAAAAGTAGACCGTTTGTAGTCTTTCACCAATCTGTAGTCTATCGCCAAAAATGACGAAAGGCCTATTTTAAGTTGTTTCTGTCATGAGGTAAAAATCCATCAGAACGCGCCGGCGCGTTCGTCGACCAGAGGGATAAAAATAGCCAATTTAGTTTCATATTTAAATTTAAATATTAGGCTATAGAGCCTAATATTATTTTTTAAATTTTACCTATGTTGATTATGAAAAGTGAATAGCATGACGGATGCGCATGCAATGTCGGGAGACATGCAGCGGGTCAGACATGAGTTTGACCACTTCATTAAGTTTTGTTTTATAGTAAGCCTTTCTTTAAAGTGAATTTCGTTTTGTAGAAATTGTATCTTAACTTCAATCAATGTTTCATCAGCCAATTGCCTGTATTTAATAAATAGGAAGAAAACCAAGAACGTCGGGTGTGGAATGGATTGAAGTGCGTAACAAACGAACCCATGTTTCCGCGGCCTTTGAAGCAATATTCTGTTTTTACTGAATTTCTTAAATACATGTCTTTATTAGGCTACTTAATTAATTGATAAGATATTGTTGGTCTAACAATATATTTTAGTTGGTCTAAATTAAGTAAGTTAGACACAAATTTGCGTAAGGTTCCCTTCTAGACAAGCGCGTATGTCCTTGTATGTGCAGCCCAGGGGGGTCCGTCATAATAGCTGCACTGGGGCCCGTCATTACTATGTTACTATGCACTGATATAAGCCACTTGCATGGCAGGTTGTCGATACAGGACTCAGGGGCGCTCAAATTCGTTATTTCAAATGTAGCCTATAGGCACGCGGCAGCTGCGCTCATAATGGAAGCGACGCGCATGCAGTGCGTTTTCCAGGCGCATCGAGATGAAAAATTATTTTCAGAATGCCGCAAACGCACCGCAGGTCATGTGACAAGAACGCCACTGAGGGACGGTCCATCATTTTTCCCCCTCCCAAATTAAGCCAGCTGAAAAACATGGGATGATGCGCATTATTCTGGCCCACCCACCATCCACTTTCTGCCTCCGCCACTGGTCAGCACCACACTTTTCTTTGGAATTATTAGTATGCTAAAAGTAGTTTGCTAGTATTTTTTTATTTTAGCCAGTGTTTTGTTAGCATGGTTTACACTTTTCTGTGAAATTAACCTATATTTATAGTTGTCTTTGGATATACAACAGAAACTAATTTCTACTCAGATTGGAAAACATGTTTAGGGCAAATTCCAATTGGAAGTGAGCATCCCAATGCTCTACTATCTCTGAAGGGCAGAGCCCTTAAAGTGGGGACTTTGGAGGGATCAGGTCACTTGTGTGTCATAATGAAGCCATTTGGAACGCACTTAGCTAAGGAAGAAAGAAAAGACAACTGCTGAGTCTGAAACTGCATACTGTCTGAATTTAATTTGCGACAGTAAAAAAAAAATTCGCTCTATATAGTATGAATATGGGTAGTATGAATTAAATTTGGGTGTACTACATCTGCCATGTTGTTACTGTCACATACTATATAATAGGGAAGTATTTGATTTCAAACGTAATTTCCTCATTATTTTCACCTGGAATTTTACCATGACAATGCCGTGCAGCATCAACAGGATTTTTAATTATTGCTGTTAATATAATTGTTGCAAATAAATATACATTTTATAATTAAGTTTTTATTTTTTTAAAATTTTTTATTAAATATACTTGAACTGACCATCGCATGAACCCTTTGCTAATGGACTTGTGGAAGGGCCCTTTGCCAAGGGATTCAGTTGTTCAATTTAATTTAAAACGCTCCTACAAATGGCATCCCCTTCTTGAAGTGCCCCTCAAGGGCACAAAATAGTTTGTTATTTTCCCTTACAGTAATGCACATAGCAGACAAGTATTTTGGAGTGTTTAAAGGGGGAAATGTAAAGCTTTTTTTTTTTTTTTTCTTAAGTGCTGAATTTTTTTAGCTGTTTAGCCATTACACTATGCAATACATAATGTAACTTTAATGGAGTTTGCGCGATGTAGACGGTGCTTTGTGGATTCAACCACACTTTTATGCTAACACATTCTAAAACTAATCTTTAAGTGTTATGATTTCGAAACAGTGTGAAAAATGTTTGCATAACAGTTACATACCATTTATTCCATTGCTACAGCATTAAAAAGGAGTAAATCCATTTTCATTAATGTTTTCAAACTGAGGGATGAAGTTATTTTCTGTGCTAATCATTAGCATCTGTGGCAATAGCTTAAGTTGTAGGCTATTCAACCCAAGGGATGAAATCAAACTTTCCAAATGAGTCGAAACGAAACAAGAAAGTGCTGATTACCAAAATGTGGTAGTTTAGAGAATGAACCCGTGTTTGTGAAGACGCAGTACTGCATGTATAATAATTCAGGATGTTCAGCGGGGTGTGGGCGTTCCTATCAGCACATTCCATCTTATCAAACGCACTCTCGTTCTCTGCTTCTCATCAGTCATTCTATGTAATATTAATATAGGAATGACACTGGGTCTGCACTTCTCTCCTCATCTACCCTCTGTTCTTCATTAGCTGGCCCCTGCGATTCGGGACGGTTCCCCACCAAGATCCTACTCTGCAGCAGGCGTCCCAAGCACCATGTGGCCCTCACACATGCACTCAGAAGAGGGCCTCGCTCCCCCACAGAGAGATCCACATCCAGGACAGAGTCTTCAACGCCCCTGAGCGAGTGCTGAGGGGGGTTACAAAGGCCCGTTGCATCTGTCTCCTTTAACAACACTACATCCAGGAAGTTCAGGCTGGATGAGGACCATGTGTAAGGAGATGTCCATCATGACTAACATGTGTGACAAGTGGAATGGAAATGCAATTAGCCCTCCCCCCACCACCAGACACGGCTTGGCCTGTTATGTGTTAATAATGTGATGTAATGGTCATAAGGATATAACAGTTCCTGTACGTGACATCAGGGAATCTCATCTATATCCTCCCAGAACATCTAAAGGAACATGTGAGTGAACAAGTGCTTTAGGGGAATGAGTGAGTCAGTGAGTAAGCAAGAACATAAATCAGTTGCTCTTTTCCAAATCTTAGTTGACTGCCTACAGAGGCAGCATTTAAAGGAATCATTACTTCTTGTTTGTTACATGAAGGCTGTATCGAAAATATATGCGACTTATTTGAAAAAATATTCGACTTAAGCCGGGAAAACACTTAATGACTAGCTGAAACATTCTAAGAATGAGCTCAACACACAAAGGCGGTTTCCTTCGACTGAAGCAGATTTAAATATTTACACACGGAATTTAAACACCGACTGAACGCTTAGAAGGCAGCTGACAATGTAGGCCTGTTTTTTGCAGAACTTCTTTATAGGTGAAATTAACTAAATTAATAATTGATGATCTTTGTGGAGTAGGCAATCCACTGCCATAATCTCCCTTGTGGAAAAGAATTTCACTTAATTGTATTGTTCATTAAAGGATTAGTTCACTTCAGAATTAAAATTTCCTGATAATTTACTCACCCCCATGTCATCCAAGATGTTTATGTCTTTCTTCCTTCAGTCGAAAAGAAATTATAGTTTTTGAGGAAAACATTCCAGGAAATCCCAGACGAGTAATAGAGTCTTGTCTAGCACAATGATCGGTCATTTTCTAAAAAAAAAAAAAAATGTATATACTTTTTAACCACAAATGCTTGTCTTGCACTAGCTCTGCGATGCGCCACGCATTACGTAATCACGTTGGAAAGGTCAAGGGTGACGTAGGCGGAAGTACCGAGCAAGTGTTTACAAAGCGAACGTGTAAAGACTAAGTCAAACGACTTTTACAAAAAAAGGTAAAACAACAATGTCTGACGATTTTGACATTGGAGGAGAAAATGAGATGGAGTTGTTCGCCCTACCGCGGTACTTCCACCCACATCACGCATGACCTTTCCAATGTGATTATGTAATGCATGGCGGATCGCAGAGCAGTGCAAGATGAGCATTTGTGGTTAAAAAGTACAAACCCGATTTCAAAAATGTTGAGACACTGTACAAATTGTGAATAAAAAAGGAATGCAATAATTTACAAATCTCATAAACTTATATTTTATTCACAATAGAATATAGATAACATATCAAATGTTGAAAGTGAGACATTTTGAAATGTCATGCCAAATATTGGCTCATTTTGGATTTCATGAGAGCTACACATTCCAAAAAAGTTGGGACAGGTAGCAATAAGAGGCCGGAAAAGTTAAATGTACATATAAGGAACAGCTGGAGGACCAATTTGCAACTTATTAGGTCAATTGGCAACATGATTGGGTATAAAAAGAGCCTCTCAGAGTGGCAGTGTCTCTCAGAAGTCAAGATGGGCAGAGGATCACCAATTCCTCCAATGCTGCGGCGAAAAATAGTGGAGCAATATGAGAAAGGAGTTTTTCAGAGAAAAATTGCAAAGAGTTTGAAGTTATCATCATCTACAGTGCATAATATCATCCAAAGATTCAGAGAATCTGGAGCAATCTCTGTGCGTAAGGGTCAAGGCCGGAAAACCATACTGGATGCCCGTGATCTTCGGGCCCTTAGACGGCACTGCATCACATACAGGAATGCTACTGTAATGGAAATCACAACATGGGCTCAGGAATACTTCCAGAAAACATTGTCGGTGAACACAATCCACCGTGCCATTCGCCGTTGCCGGCTAAAACTCTATAGGTCAAAAAAGAAGCCATATCTAAACATGATCCAGAAGCGCAGGCGTTTTCTCTGGGCCAAGGCTCATTTAAAATGGACTGTGGCAAAGTGGAAAACTGTTCTGTGGTCAGACGAATCAAAATTTGAAGTTCTTTTTGGAAAACTGGGACGCCATGTCATCCGGACTAAAGAGGACAAGGACAACCCAAGTTGTTATCAGCGCTCAGTTCAGAAGCCTGCGTCTCTGATGGTATAGGGTTGCATGAGTGCGTGTGGCATGGGCAGCTTACACATCTGGAAAGGCACCATCAATGCTGAAAGGTATATCCATGTTCTAGAACAACATATGCTCCCATCCAGACGTCGTCTCTTTTAGGGAAGACCTTGCATTTTCCAACATGACAATGCCAGACCACATACTGCATCAATTACAACATCATGGCTGCGTAGAAGAAGGATCCGGGTACTGAAATGGCCAGCCTGCAGTCCAGATCTTTCACCCATAGAAAACATTTGGCGCATCATAAAGAGGAAGATGCGACAAAGAAGACCTAAGACAGTTGAGCAACTAGAAGCCTGTATTAGACAAGAATGGGACAACATTCCTATTCCTAAACTTGAGCAACTTGTCTCCTCAGTCCCCAGACGTTTGCAGACTGTTATAAAAAGAAGAGGGGATGCCACACAGTGGTAAACATGGCCTTGTCCCAACTTTTTTGAGATGTGTTGATGCCATGAAATTTAAAATCAACTTATTTTTCCCTTAGAATGATACATTTTCTCAGTTTAAACATTTGATATGTCATCTGTGTTGTATTCTGAATAAAATATTGAAATTTGAAACTTCCACATCACTGCATTCCTTTTTTATTCACAATTTGTACAGTGTCCCAACTTTTTTGGAATCGGGTTTGTATATAATTTTTTTTTTTATTATAGAAAATGACAGATTGTTTCGCTAGATAAGACCCTTATTCCTTGTCTGCAAAACTGCAATTTTGGACCTTCAACCTGTTGCATGGTAGCCGTTGAAGTCCACTATATGGAGAAAAGGTTCCATTATGGATGCTGCCTTAGGCAGCTGACAATGTAGGCCTGTTTTCTGCAGAACTGCTTTATAGATGAAATGAACTAATTTAATAATTGATGATCTACAACAGAACTGAATCAACACTGAACTGATTTCAGCTGAGCAATGACACTATTTTATTTTAGAGCTGCTGTATAGCCGAAATAAACTGTTTACATCATTGAATCATTTTCCTGTTACCACTGTAAAGCTGCTTTGAAACAATGTGTATTGTATAAAGCGCAAAATAAATAAAGGTGACTTGCAGTGAAAGGGCTCATTCAGAACAGAGACAGTGCCAGTAAGTAGAGTAAAAAGAGTCAGTAAATGTCATGCTAGGTTCAGGCAGGCCCACACACCAGGTGTGACAGTCCACAGAGCCTGACCATCAGCAGGAGCCACTTAGAGCTTAACAGCCCATGGCTGGCTTTATGAGACGCTGTCAGGACACAAACATGTGGAGAAAAAGGCTACAAAAGTAGACCTTTCAGGTCAGTTTCCAGCCCACGCTGATCTCCGAGCACAACTCAGTGGAGCAATGCCGGTGAGCAGGTATAAACGGGTAAAAAAAAAAAAAAAAAGTCGTACCTGGACAAATATCATTTGAATACACATGTAATGTGTGAATTACATACCAATACAAAATATTTTACAATTTAAACTATCCATTATTATATTTCATTACAGTTATATGCAATAATAAATAATAAAAGAAACATGAAAAAAATACTATAGTAAAGTACTTTAATTAATTTGTTGTGGTAATTCTATATTTGCTGTGGTAATATAGCAACTATATAAACAAATTACTTTACCCAATACTGTACTAAGTTTTCTACAACTATAGGGTATATTATACTACAATGAATACACTACAGTTTACTATAGTAGAAACTAAAGTATACTACAGTATTTATTACAGTTTATCAGTTCACTATAGTTAATACTACAGTATGCAGTAGCATTCATTAACAAAGTGTTGTAAATACTACAATATATACAGTATACTACAATTTACTATAGTACGGTTCAAAAACACAATAGTATTTACTATAAATGACTATAATATTCTTTCATGTGGGCTATAACTTAAATATAACAATAATATATAATAAACATTAAAATCTTTTATATTCTTTCATACAAACAAATATAGCTTTGTGAGGTTCACTCGCATCAAACAGATGAAATGCTTAAGTATTGACCTGCAAAAGGTGTCCTATAATGAGAATACACGTGCAAAGATGTTTCACGACACACCTCAAAAGTCAAAGCTGTATTAAAACACGACATCTAACGATGCATTGTAAACAATACGAGGCAATGTCTGCTTACTCATAAGTATAATAACTAATGATACATTTTAAACAATACGAGACAATGTTGTCATGCTAGTTTTGAACTAGGACTGCTAACTCAGAAGTAGGCTATAATAACTATGTGTAATACCTGGAAGTTAATAAGTAGGCGTCTTCTCTGTGCTTTAATCTGCTGCAACGCAACACAGATTAGCTTCCCACCTCTTCCAGTAGGCGTTTTGCCCTTTAGCCTTTTATAATACTGTTATTTGTCCATTAAAGAGCCCTGTCAGTTTATTAGTAACGATGCAGGATTTTATAATAACATACCTTTTTCTTTACATCTACAATAAAATGACCCGTCTCACCTCTTAATACGCCATCTAGTGTGTGGTCAAGGAACTAAAGACAGTAATACTGAAATCTATGGGGACACCTGGTGGTGACTCCCTCCCTCAGCTGTTGTACTGCAGTGTTTTACTGCAACACATAGGTACCATAACATATTCATAAATGCGATAGATAGATAGATAGACTTAAAGCAAACTATGCTTTACAACCAATCTCACATAGAGATTTAGTTTATGAATTATTAAACAAAACAGCTCTACTATTATAGTTCTAGTGTAACTAATGTGAATTTTAATGTTCTAAGCAATCATTGTATTATATAGCAGATGAGATCATATTGTATTATATGTTAAGTAATAACTGGAGAGGATCAATTGCAGTTTGGCTTTGAAAGCATACAGTGATAATGAGGCTGCAGACGTCTCTTCTGTTGGGAGATGAGATGTCACAACACCATCTGTGCAAAAAGGTCTCTCCTATTTAACTTGTTTTAATCATAAACACGTCTCTTTCTAATTGTTATCTCTTTATTGAATTCAAAGTGCACGCAGCCACACACGTGCATGCACACACACACACACACACACACCATATACACCATTACTGGAGTCACAAAGGAGACAGAGAGTTGCTGACAGTATCACATTCTTGAGCATGATTCAAGTTGAGCAGTAATATCAGTGTCGCTGGGTGTTGTGGTATGTTTCAGCAGGCTTTGGCCTTCATTTGTTTGCGAGTGGCTGATTTCTGGTGGTTTTCACTCACCAGGAGGTGAATAGCGCATGAGAAGTGTGAAGGTCAGAAGAAGAGAGATGCTGCTGAGGAAAAGTAACAGGCTGAATTATAATAGCTTAACAGGAAGTAGCCTGCTGAGAGCTATTCGTAATATACAAATAGGGAAAAATGTGATAGAACAGCCAATAAACTCCCATATAATGTACCTGCTTCTGTCATAAAAGTAGCAAAACGTGGTGGTGAAAAGCCTTTGCAATGTGAAAGAGTCCTAGTTTTTTTTAAACTAATCATTTACTGGCAATAAAAACAAGTAATTTGGCAGAGAAAATACAAGAGAAGCGAACCATCTGAACACTAAACCCGTAAATTGAAGAACCACTTGGCATAAACGAATACATTCTTTAGGAAAGACGACATCTTACAGAATTGCTACGATAAAATCTCAACACAATCCAGTGTGATTTCAAGGACAAATACTGAACATTCACAGTTTAAGATAAAGGACTTTTCTGAAAGTATTTTCCTTGATAAGAGTGAACAGAGAACACTTAATAAGGTAAACATTATCGTATCGGCTCTGCTGTATGATTACATGGAAAAAGTCATCAAAATTCTGTTGCCTTTCTTGCTACACGTATAGGCCACATACACACTGCAAAGTTTAGGGAGTGACAACTGCATTTAAATGTGGCAGTGTATGGAATACAGGAGTCACTCTTGACATGGCGATAACCATAGCAACGGTTTGGCTGTAAAACAAACAAAGATGCCAACATTTTCCATCTCAAATTGCTTGGGGAAATATTAAAGGGCAAATGAAAATAACATTGAGGGTTTGGACAAACTTGAGAGGCCGTATGAAACCATCTTGCATGTTTGCAGATTTCTGATGTGATTAATTTCAGCAACTGGTGATCAAAAGTTTGGGGTCAGTATGATTTATATATATATATATATATAATATATATAAAGAAAGAAAGGAATACTATTCAGCAACGATGCATTAAATTGATCAAAGATGACAGTAAGGAAATTTATAATGTCACAAATGATTTCCATTTCAAATAAATGCTGCTTTTTTATCTTTCTATTAATCAGATCATCTGGAAAAAAAAAAAAATGGTTTCCACAAAAATATTAAGCAGCACAACTGTTGTCAACATTGATAATAATAAATATTTCTTGAGCATCAAATCATATTAGAATGATTTCTGAAGGATCATGTGACACTGAAGACTGGAGTAATGATGCTGGAAATTCAGCTTTGATGTCACAGGAATAAATTACATTTTAAAATATATTCAAATAGAAAACAGTAATAATATTTCACAATATTACTGTTTTTACTGTACTTTTTATTCAAATAAATAGTCTTGGTGAGATGTCTTTAAAACATAAAAAAAAAAAAAAATCTTACCGACGCCAAACATTTGAATTTTAGTAAGCATAAATCTGACAAAATGTAGCTTTATATGGAAAAAGCAACAAAACAGTGGTAAGAAGTGTCAAAGTTATCTTGTGTTTGCGAACAATTTTTTTTCCTGTAAATGTCACAAATTTTCTTGTGGGGCAAGAAAAAATTAACATTAATTTGAGATAAATTCTCTGAAAACATAATATTTTACACAAAGTTGCTTATCGAAAAAGGATTTTGACTTGAAAACAAGACGAGACAGAAATACTGATTTAGAAAAGGGTTTTTCTGTAGTGAACCGTATTTGTCTGCAGTGTGTATGTGGCCTTGCAAAACTGCTGCATGTATAGAAATACTGTATCTTTTGTAGCACTTTTGAAAATCCTCAAGTAAACATCTAATTATTTCAAGTTCTCTGAGTTCAAGTCATAAACTATAGCTCAGATAAGCATTTGAATTCAATTCAACTGAGAAATGTTTCTTTCAAAATAGACCCTTCTACTACTAAATTCATACAATTCTATGAACAATAAGCTCCATCAGAGGGCTTCAACATCAAAACACAGCACACATTGAGTGCTGAACAGTGATAAAATACTGATCTTTAAACATGATCATTTACCTCACCTTTTTTTTTCTTCTGGACAACAGTGAAAAATACATTTAAAAGAGTTTGCATTTGAAGAGTAAACATAGTACAACAGGTAAAAAAGACCACCATCAGAAACACGTGCACTACAGGGGACACATTACTCTTCCTCCATTGACTTCTCAATCTCTTTCAGCTTTCTCACAAACTCTTGAGCCTCTTTGTCTCCCGTTCTCGCCTCCAGCATCTTCATGATGGGCTTCTCTGTATCAAAACAAGAAATGAATCCATCAGACCAGACGCAACAATAATGTTGAGGTGGCAGACCTCTCGATAGAGAGTGACACATGTAATTGGAAATCTTTTCAAGAGGACAGGCTGCAACAGACACTAAACACCAAGCAATGCTGACAAAACAATGAAATCTTACCAGTACACTACTTCTTTTTCTATCTGAAACCTTGAAATAATCATCAGTCTTGCAATAAAATGTCATATTTACTGCAAAACTCCACATTATTCTATTGGGCTTAACCCTGTTTCAAGAAAGTCACTTATTATGCAGAGTTTATACTGTTCTAAAACAATTGTATTTACAAGATATTTATGCAAACTTGGAATTTTCTTCAAGGCCGACTTTCTAAGTCAAGGCTGTGACAATTCATGAATGTAGAAACAATCTGTTATTGAGTAAAATAGGACGCAATTGTGAATGCTTACTCTATAGTTAAGTTTGTGTACTTTTTGAGTAATGTTGATAGCGACAGCCATAAAGTTTACGGGAAAACTGTACCCATTTAGCCGATTTATGGCTGCGTCCGAAAACTGGAAAATGCTACCTTCGGAGGACACATTTCAGGGTAGGAAGGCATCAAGGCACGTCCGAATCCAATGTTGGCTTCACTTCCTGTTTCCTGAGATACCTTCATCTAATTGATTACTGAAGGCAGCATAGATGTATCCTTCACGGCCTTTGATATCAAACAATCCTGTGCATTTATTCTGTAATTGTTCAGCTAGAAAATTAAATATGGCTTCCGAAAGTTGAGTTTGCTGGTCAGTTTGTGTGTATGTATGTTTTTGAGTAACATTTTCCACTTTTGATGTAATTTCTAGCTAGAAATTACTAATGTAGTAATTAAATATTTGTTTAGTTCTCAACAAAGCTCGCACTATTTTGCGGTAGATCATTAAACTGTTACGCTGCCTCAGAAGTTTGTCCGAAATCAGTTTCGTGAGGTGCCTTAGTGCACAAACACTGCCTTACAAGTCATTGCCTGATAGGGCAGCGAGGCAACAAGTCAGCTTCCTAGGTTTTCGGATGCAGACTGTAACTGACAGGTTTGCGAGACAAACAGCAGCACAAGAATGATAACATACATAGAAAAGCATCAATAGCTATGTGTCAATTCACCTGTTTTTATGCACATTTTGGGATATTGCATAAAAAAAGCTGGATGGAAATGCCAAAATGTGCATAAATTCTAAAAATGGGCATAAAAAACATATGTGCAACTTTTTATCCGTTAAGAAAACTTGCACATAAACTACAATGGAAACACATTTACTGAATAAATTCCTCAATGCGCATCAAAAAAAGACGTGACTAATCAGCGGACCAATCGAGATTTATCTATCTAATTACCTCCCAGAACTGTCTTACATGACTGTGTTACCAAAAATCAACCATCCGCCTCCGAAAGCAAATAAACTTTATTGCGTTTCGTCTGGGCGCTCTGAGGCACAAGTAATTTATTATATACAAAATTATTATATACAGTGGCTTCTCCTACTGCAGCAACTTTTATTAGTGATATTTAGCGCCAGTTTATCAGGAAGTTACGATTTAGTTCTTTTCATCTCACTGGATGGAAACGGTGCTTTATTCACAAATGTTTTATGCGATATTCCAATTTTGCACATCAGTTAAATTCACAGCTTTTTATGGAAACATAGCTAATTATGCAGCAATTGAGCATTTTGTGCTCTTCATTTATAGCAGTAGCAGAAAAGCTTCCTGTGTCAGTCAGGGATTAAGAATGAGAAAGAAATATGAAATTGTCTAACACTCCTGTTTTATTCAGATCAAAATCACTTGACTGCTGTAATCACGACGTAATTGCGAACTCATGGGTGGGAATTTTACCAGAAGTACTTGAAAGTACCATTACCTTCAACCCTAATCAAACACAGTTGATCCAGCTAATAAAGGTCTTCAGGATTACTAGAACATTACAGGCAGGAAAGAACAGCACTAGATCTAAACTCTACAGGAAGGTTCAGTAGGTCTCCAGAAGCAGAGTTGAGTACCCCTGATTTTGTTGCTACTCTTAAGGAGAAATGTCATGAGTAGGTGGATAAATCGGACAGATTAGCATACCGCTTGGTTTTTGCCGGGACAAGTGCAGGATGACGGGTTGAAGGGTCTTTCCAGCAGGTGTGGCACTCGGCCTACCCGGCCAGCAGAAGTCACTCAGTGGGGCCACAGCCTCGCCAGCGAAATCATTAGTGGACAACCAATCATAGTCCATCACAGTGAAGGTCAGACAGGCACACCTGTGCCTGTACTGCTCAGGGCTGACATGGCTGTGATGAAGCAAATGGGATTAAAGGGCTGTTTGAGGTGCTGAGACACAAAAGTTAATAGCAAGTGTTCAGGTGAGCAGTTGATGTGGTACTTACAAGTAAAAAAGCTCATCAAAAACAGGGTGCAGGGTTTTGAGCTTCACTTGGGTACGCTGACTCCGAGCCATGGGGAACAGATGGTGAGGACACAGCTCCACGATGACAAACGGGTCACTGAGGCCTAGGAACATAGGAATTAGGAGACAAATCCAATAAACAACAGAAAATTTAAGCAAATAACTAGATTTGGAAGGAAATACCAAAGTTTTAGGAAAACCTTCAGTTCTTTATAATCAACACTCAATGCAACACCGTCTCTGTGATGTGAAATGGTTAAAATATGCATGAAAACCAGATGTAAAGAAGGGTCATTGTGATTTTGGCAATTCCAAACATATTTTCTTGATCTTGGAACAGCATTCCTGTCTGAAAATTTAGTCCTAACCCTATCCCTATCCCTAAACTTAACCCTACCCGTAAGACATTCCTAAAATCAGAGAGAAAAGATTGGCGAATAACACTGATGTAGAAGCACCGACTAAAGCTGCGTTTCCACCTAAATTACCCGGAACAATCTGTCCCAGGAACTTTTTTTCCCCCAGCTAGCTGCGTTTCCATAGTGGTCTAAAGTACCGTGAAGATAGTCAGGTGACATAGGTCTGCACGTGACTTTCCAGTTCCCACTGATTTCGTCCTCCGCATATAAGCTTAATAAAGCCTGAACCTTATTGTCAGTCCATCGGTCATATTTTTTAAACTCCATTGTTGATTCGAATAGCAAACAACTCTTACTGCACGCACTGCAACAGATTAAAAAAAAACCGATGGTTGAAATAAAATGCTGCGTCGAGTCAACCAATCAAAATGCTCCGTGAACTCAACCAATCAGCATGTTCAGAGCCCAAGTCCCACCCCCGAAAGTTCCGTAACTTAGAAAAAGTACTACCTCACGAGCAGGTACTTTCAGAGGGGGAATTTTTTACCTGGAACTTAATTTAGACCCTGGTTCCTGCGGTTGAAACACACTGAGTACCATCCCAAAGTTCCTAGTTCCTGGGGAAAGTTCCTGCGGTGGAAACGCGGCTTAATAAATTCTTGGTCGACTAAGCCTCTTCTAGTCAACTAATATTTAGTCAACTATTAGGGGGCAGCCCTAATGTGTAGTTTTATGGATAGGGGTAGGTTTGGGGGATAGAATATACAGTTTGTACAATATAAAAACTATTGTCTATGTGCTGCCTTGCAAATTGGTGTAATTGAGGTTTACCATTAGCATCCAGGGCAATGAGATCAGCTGCATGCAGTATCTCCACAGTGAGTCTTTGCTCAGGGGCATCATAATAACACTTCACACTGATACGACCAAAGCGACTGTGCTTTAAGATTCTCTGTAAAGCAAATGTGCATTTGTTAAAGATTACTGTCTACATCACAACAGTAATACATATAAAATTGGCATCTTTTGTACTAATAACACATTAGCCAAGGTTGAGACTCTACAATTGATTTTAGTAAAAATATTTGTAACAGGTTTTATCTTAAAAGCTAGTGATATAGCATTTTTGGGCACCATAGACAGTTCCCTGGCATGAAGATTGTCTTAAATTGTAGGTAGCGAAATGATGCTACTTTCTGAGATTGGTCCACCTCTTTGTGGCCAAAATTTGAAGCAACCCTAAATATATATCTTTCATGTATAAGGTGATCATGGATAAGTTATTAGATAATGCTGCCTTCAAGTCATGTTGGAATGATCATATTTACTTCTCATGAACACAACCAAAATGATGCCTGGATTTTCTTTGTCCGCCTCAGGCATGTCAATATTCGAAGGCACAATTATATTTTATTCAACACTGAAAGATTTAGCACAAGTTAACTTTATAATGTTTCTGTTAAAGTTGCTGTCTGTTCAGATCAGACATTTATGAGGTTCGGTTTGGTTTTATAACATGCTGGTTATGTAGACATCTGCCCCCGTAGGCAGCAGACAGCAAGTCAGCTTAGCGGGATTTGAGACACAGTCAGAGACTGCGAAATCTTACACAGTGCAAAGAACGCTTAGTCAAAGAGGAAATGACTGATGTAAACTTTTAATCATCAGAGGAAGGAATAGTATTTGCGATGTCTTAGCTCCTAATCAACACCTCCTCTCTGGAGCTAAAAGCTGTGGCGGCCCAGCAAGACTCCTACCCACCTGCTGGGAGATTTTCTCCAGGAAATACTGTTCGATCAGCTCAAAGGAGGAGCATTTGTTCAGACGCAGCTCCTCATCCAGGCCCTAATGGGAAAAAAGAGGAAAGGAAGATGAAGCCATGTTTAATTCATTTGGCCAGCCACATTGGTTAAAGGTGAGAATACCTTATAATCTCCACTCTTAAGGTCTTCCAAGAGCAGTCCTTCTCCATCAGCGTGGAAGAACCGCACCAGCGTCTGCACGAAAAAGAACTTGTTATTAAGGTGTCTGATCATTACCAGTCTGACAATCAATACATGTTAGTCTTCTGTTATGCCATCATATTTTTCTTCTGCTCTTTCTTTGACTGCATGGACTCCAGCAGACAAGCACAGACTCTCGTAACACACTCTTGAGGCTTGTTATGCTAATGGACCAACTATATGATGAACAACATGTTCAACCCACATGCACGCTGAGCAGTTCATGAGTTTTCATGTAAATCTGTGGTGAGTTCCTGCCAGTTCCTCTCTGCTGGAATACTGGATCTCACATATTGACATGCTGCTGGGGACGTCCTAAATTCTCCACTGAGCTGTGGCCAAGAGCAGTGGCGAATATATCAAGTGACTGTGACCGTGCAGGCTGAGGGAAACCAGACATGACCCTTACAGTCCACAGAGTTCTTGTAAAACACATTGTTGGGTTTCAGCACCATTTTTCTAACTAATCTAGTACTCCTTTCCTCCAAAAATGGTGCTGGAACTCAACCAACGGACCTGCGAACCTCTCTCAAAACCAATTTCTTTTTAATTTTCAGACTATGATTCCATCCAGTCGGAGAATAACAAACATGTTTGATCATTTGAGCTGATTTAAGAACACATTTGTTTTCATTATTCATGCGTATTTTAGCACCGAAGCACATTTCTGTAGTGGTAGTGTGTAATCCTCAGTCGTTACTACAGTCGTCCTGTAGTGTAATCCGGTATTACAAGTTTTGTGAACATATATTAACATCTTAAGTAATTGATTCAGACTCTTTATGAGCCGCTTTTATGCAAATATATAATGAATACAATTTATGGTAATCATATATGAATGTATTGCTTCAACACATTGGGCAATTATATGGGGATCTAGTTTTGTAAATGGGAACATTCTCCAAAACTGGACAATGATGTTAATGGTGGTTTAAGATCACAGTGTTTTTGAACCATTATGTAGCCAGTTTAGCTTGCCTAGAACAACCTTGCTTCCAGGAATTTGACAATAGCTCTGGATGTGATACCAAACCAGGATGGTTCATTCACATTACACGCAATATAGCAGAATACGTCCTGCCTTCAAAATAAAATAGCAAGTGGCCAACTGGCTAACTAATTGCATCATTGCAGCTGCTGTTAGAAGCTCCAGCTTTTTAAAACCATTTTTGAGCATAAGAAATAGCAACAGTTTGTGTCAGATGTTATTGCTGAAATATTTGAAATATGTTATTTAAATGTGAGTTTGGCAAGTTGTTTTTGATACTTCTGTTTTTCCCCATTCAATTATACAGGAGTTGGTCTTGCATGAGCAAATAGCTGACTGGAGGCATTGCAAATATGGCTGCTGAGTGAACTTAGTATCATTTTTAGTGATACTCATTGTGACTCATCTGTACTGACCTCTACAGTGTACTGGAACCGTGAGTAGAATTCCACCTGGACACCCCTGTTTTCCGCCACAGTGTCCAGGATCATCCGCAGGAGCAGCTCCCACAGACTCTGCAGAACCCTGGGGTACACAACAACCTGAAAGATCATGCTCACAGACACAGTGACCTCCTTCACATGCAGCCAATTACCACTTTACAGTGCCCAGATTACTTGGAAAACATGCTTCCAATGGTAAATCTATGTGTCATTACTGTTATCGCTACAGTATGCCCCCCTTAAGGCCGCTCTTATACTTTCATCAAATGATGAAAGTAATTACCTTGTTAGATTCTCTTTAACCAATGACTCATTGAGGATGACTAGAGTGTCATCTAGGTACTTCATCAGAGGAGCCACAGCCTGGAGCAGTTCATCAGAGATTACATATGTTGAAAAACACATTAGACCATAGCTGAATTATGCTAACATAAAATAATTAAATGTTCTTTCTCTATTCATTCATACTTGCCTCATCATTGTTAATAGAGTCTGGAGATAGGCTGATGTGTTGAATGCATCTCCTGAGTTCAGAAAGCATCTGTGTAGGACAAAGATTTATGTGATGTACTCAAGTGTTACTCATTACTCAGCCAATCTGTGCAGAAATTGTGCAATCAGGGGCACTTTTCCCAAAAGCATTGATAGCTAACTATAGTCAAGTTTGGTTGTTAATAACGAATTTGTGTTTCCTGGAACCTGAAATAGTTCCAACAAACATTCGCAAACAGCTTCGCAAAGTTGTGTGGTTGGAACTGGTTGGAACTACTCTCGACCTTTGGTTTGAAGCATAATTTCTTGTTAGTATGACTTGGGGACTTAAATAAATCATGCTCTTGAGCAACATATACAAGCTAACATGCAGTACAATCAATATCTTCCATTCCATTTATACACAGACTTCACTCTATGTCTTTTAGTTTGTCAAGAGAATAAAAGTGCCGATTTTGAGGAGTTTTCTAGTACTCTGAGGGAATTCGATTCCAGGCTGGTTTATGCTGATAGAGCTGATACAGAGCCATGGCCAGTTGCATAAAATATTATAATATTAATAAAATATAATAAATAATAATAAAAATACTAAAATATTAATATAAAGTTAGTCAATTAATTTATTTTCTTTAAGACTGGTCATTCTTTAAGACTAGATTGGTCTAATTGTAACCTGAAAAATAAGACTGATTACCCCTTGGATGAGTGCTAGTTGGTAAGACTAGTTCTTAAGACATGGTCTTAACATAGAGGCTAAGTTTATGCAACTGGCCCTTGGTCTAGCTGGTGGACCAGCATAGTCATGCTGTTCTCAATCAAAATTGAGCTGGTGTAGTTGGTCCACCATCACTTCCACTTCCCATGTTGGTGACCAGCAAACCAGCATACCATGCTGATCCAAGCATGCAAAACATGCCTTATGCTGGTGACCAGCAATGCTGGATTTTTCAGCAGGGAAAGCAAAACAATGGAGAACAAAAATAATAAAGAGGTCATCAGATGCCATGTTCAATATTTAAAGCAATACTCTGACATGAATTCAATTTCAAACTGATTTATTAGCAGAAGTTATTACTCCATCACCTGCATGACGTAATTAATGACTGTTCTATATTGTTGAACCAATATGGTTCAAATGACGGATGTGCAACAAAGTTCTTGCAAAGTTTTTCTTACAAAAATCCATCACTTCACTTCTCTTCAGAAGGCATTTATTAACCCACTGGGGTCTTATGGGTTACTTTTATGATGGACGGATGCGCTTTTTGGAGTTTCAAAAACTCGGGCACTATTCAATGCCATTACAAAGCTAGGAAGAGCCAGGATATTATTTAAAGGCACGCTATGTAAATTTTCACCACTAGAGGTGGCTTTTTTCAAAACAAAGGCGTAGCAGAATCATGGGAGGTGTTGTCTTCACGACTACAGTCGGTGGAAAAGAATCAGGATGGGACTCGGGTAGAAATCATGTTCATGGATGAGATTATTAACGTTACTGTAGTATGAAGCAGAGCAGGACTGAGTGCTGTGTGAGCAGAAACGAGGCCGTTGGAGTGACTGCTAATGAGAGACAAGCACGATACATGGCTCGAGAGCAGCAGAACTTTTATTATGACACAGTCGCTGCTTCCGCTTCTTTTGGTCAAGCTTATGTGTTTTGTCGATGAATGTATGATGTCATCGATAGGCGACGTACGGACACGGTCCATTTCCTGGTTAAAATTGCTTATTTCTCTGGATTTAAACATTCTTGGAAACATTTGGGATAATGTAAGTACACAAGTCAACAAAATATATAACATTGTTCTAGTGGTTTTTGGATATTTTAATCCAGAAATCGTACATATTGTGCCTTTAATATAACTCTGATTGTGTTCGGCTGAAAGAAGAAAGTCATATACACCTAGGATGGCTTGAGGGTGAGTAAATTATGGGATAATTTTCTTTCTTTTTTTCTTTTTTTTTTTTTTATGGGGAGGGGAGGTGGGACTATTCCTTTAAGTAGCGAGCTACATCATTGTATGGGAAACGCACCCCAGATTGGCCTTTATGCAGAAATCTAATTTTCAGAGAACAATGTGTGCAATATGTATCAGCATTAACATAGCTTGCTTGTATGTCACCATACTCATAACACTGAAGCTGTTGATGTAATCAGGTCTCTTAGCACTTGAACTGTGATCTTTAATGTATGCCATTACCCTATCAGTAAGATGTGTGATTAGGCGCTTGGCTTCCCTCTGCAGGTCGATATCAGCGTTGTAGAGCTGCCCATTCAGGGACTTGTTGACCTGCTCCTTCCCTTCCAAGCCGCACGACTCCTCCATGGCCTGTTCTACCCCCCGCCAGTCCAGCTCCCGCGGCAGACCTCCCAGGTACACGCGCACATGCTCCGTGCTGTTCAGAGCGATACAGACCTGCGCCAAAGCAGCAGTCAGGAAGAGGAGGAAGGGAGATCGGAAATGAGGAAAGGAGAGGTAAAAAGTGGAAGGAACAAAAAGGAAGAAAATAAGGAGTTCTAAACGGGGTGGAGGGAGAGAGAAAGCATACAGTGCAAAATGAAAAGGGGGCGCTAACGAGGTCAGACACACTATGACACAGGCGCACCACTGAGACGTCAGTGTTGTCAGGGAGAAGCACTCAACGCTGACATTTACTTCGCTCATAATGAAAGCCAACCCTCCCTCGCCCAGAAGCGTTACCTGCACGATGAAACTCTTGTTGTGGTCTCGTCCCAGCTGGCCCCTCTCAATCTTGCGCTTGATCAGCTCAGCGTAACACACCGCCTCGCTGCAGAAATTCTGCCATACATCAAAAAAGAATTGCGTTATGTGTGTGAAACCATCAATTCTCCTTTCCATTACGAGCATGCTTTTTATTTTCAGTGTTTTTGACCGCCGCTCCCCAGCTGTGCAAGCTTAAACTGCATGCTTATGAAAGTGGAGCTTAGAGATCAGTGGTGCTCACGTCCGTCAGGCGTGTGATGAAGATAAAGGCTCCTGCTGAATCAGGCCACGCCAGCTGGGTCCAGAACTCCCGCACCTGGCTGAAGCATGTTGTAACGTCCACCGCCGAGGAGCTGTGTTTGGTCTGACTCTGAATCGGCTCCATCTGTACCATTAAAATACACACGTCACGCTATGCAGCCAAAACACCCTCACTAACACACTCTCAATGAGGTTACGTTAAAGGGTTAGTTCACCCAAAAATAAAAATTCTGTCATTAAGTACTCACTCTCATGTCGTTCCACACCCGCAAGACTTTCGTTCATCTTCGGAAGACAAATTAAGATATTTTTGATAAAATCCGATGGCTCAGTGAGGCCTCTATTGCCAGAGCCAAAAAAACAAAATAACGACTTTATTCAACAATATCTAGTGTTGGGCAATTTCAAAACACTGCTTCATGAAGCTTCGAAGCTTTACAAATCTTTTGTTTCGAATCAGTGGTTCGGAGCGTGTATCAAACTGCTAAAGTCATGTGGTTTCAGTAAATGAGGTTTCATTACGTCATAAGTGTTTGAAATTTCAATGGTTCACCACTGGGGGGCGTGACTTTGGCAGTTTGATACACGCTCCGAACCACTGATTCGAAACAAAAGATTCGTAAAGCTTCGAAGCTTCATGAAGCAGTGTTTTGAAATCACCCATCACTAGATATTGTTGAATAAAGTCGTTATTTTGTTTTTTTGCTGCACAAAAACTATTTTCGTCGTTTCATAGCAGTAAGATTGAACCACTGTAGTCACATGAACTGTTTTAAATATGTTTTAGTAGCTTTCTGGGCATCTGAAAGTGTTCATTATCTTGCTGGCAATGGAAGCCTCACTGAGCCATCGGATTTAATCGAAAAAATATCTTAATTTGTGTTCTGAAGATGAACGAAGGTCTTACGGGTGTAGAACGACATGAAGGTGAATAATAATAATGATTTTTTTTTCATTAATTTAATCATTTTTGGGTGAACTAACCCTTTAACTTGATATTCGATTTACAGTGTCCTTGTTACATGTTAAATTTACTTACTATATTAATAACAGTTAATTATGCAGAATTACAGCATCTAACCCTAAACCAAACCCTATAGTAAGTACATGTTGTTAATTAATATTACTCACTACATAAATACACTGTCACAAGGACACCTTAAAATACGGTATAACCAATTTTTCTTATTCAAAGAAGCTAAAATCAAAGTAGCTGTCATTTTTTAAGTGCCTTTATCTAATATGAACTGATTGTATAGGTCTTTGTAGTGATAGACTAATATATCAGCTACGGCCACATTTCCAAAAATAATTATAAGTAGGTCATACAAATTTTCTTAAAGTTATAGGTTAAAGCATATCCAAAAAGCATTGTAATTTTAGTACTTAAAAATCATTGTAGGTGTAAGAAGCAGCATCAAGTGCATAAAAAACACAAAATTATATCTAAACTTAATACAGTTGATGTTACTATTCTTACACTTTTTTCTTTATTTATTAAATTGAAATTTATTAAAACTACTACATCTATATTTAAATTAAAAAACAAATAATGTAATATATATATATATATATATATATATATATATATATATAAAATGTAAACATAAACGAAGTCTTGGCCTGATGTACACTGTAAACAAAAATATTTTTTCAAAGTTAGAAAAGTAAAAAGAATGATTATTGGAGTATGTTTTACGAGGAAATACAATTTCAGTCTACTTCAGAATTTCAAATTTAATTCAGTGTATTACTTGTTTCTTTATAATTATTGGTGAAATTTACTAGCTATTTTAAATTGTTTCATGGAAATCCTTTTTTTTTTTCAGTGTATGAATAAAATTCTGTATGCTGTCTTTAAAGCAGAATGGGTTTTACAATGACTCACTGGAAAGCATGGAAACCATTGTACATGTCTTGGCTTGTCATCATGTCACCCAATGCCTCATCTTCCATAACCTATTTCTCTCTGACAATTCACTTGCAGAATTGCTATCGCTATACAATGAATCTGATTAAAACACATTACAGACCCTTTTCAAAGACTGTGACGATGCGTTTTAACGGTCATCAATATCGAAAATTCTGCAAAGTTTTTTATATTTTTATTTTTTTATGTACATTTATAACACTATACTTAGTATTATACTACCTTTGCATTAAATTTTAAAAAAGTATTTGCTGCTGTGAGGGTGTTTCTAATACAGCAGCTGTGGGAGTGACAGTAAAAATAACATCTTTCTCTCAATCTCTCTCTATTTTTTTTCATCTTTTTGAAAGTTGTGAAAACACTATTATTGAGTTTTTCTTTTTCTATTTGTGCAAATGGAAACACAAAAAATATCTCTCATTCACCACTATAAAATTTACCCAACTATGATGACTTCCGCTTCTGAGAAACCCGTAAATGTGAAAAGGGTCTGTTGTGCGCCCCACAATACACCTGGCAAAAAAGTTGACCGGGATTGTGACAACAGGTCCTCGGTGTGGTTTTCTAAGGTTACATTGCAGGACTTGACAAGCAGACATCATGTAAAGTGCTTGCATGTTCATGTTAAGTCAATGTTTGGGAGATCCATAGTAAACGGGCCCAGGCCAGTTAATCTGCTATTCTTTCTGACATCGCCATTGAAAAACTTATATTGGTTGACCATGTATTGTATTGGTAGCTATAATATATGCTATAATGCTAAAATGTTTTGTCCTTGGTTTGGTCCCCAGCTCACCTGATCCATTTCCACAGCTTTGCGGATCCTGTCAGTGGATCTCTCATGAACAATCTGAAGCCATTTGTGAATAGAGGTCTTGAACCAGTTGTGAAATCCAGTTAGAGCCAACATCTTAGTGTCTCTGAAAAGAAATGACCACCAAGAAATTGGATTAACTAGTTATGATTTGGCCATACTCATACTCACTCAAGAGTGGATAACCTCATCAATTATGGATAAAATCATTTATCTATCAACCCTCATATGCATTCACTCTCTCTCTCCATGTGAGTCACTCTTTACACAATAGCCTAGCTGATGAATTAGCACTCATGCAGATGGATGAAGGGCAACCCAATGACTAACTTGAGAGGCAGGTACTCCCTAAAGCGTTTGAGGGACTTCAGAGACATGTAGAGCTCAAAAAGGGTCTCTCCCATGGTTTGGGTGAACCGAAAACTCTCCTGCTCCAGGTTCCCACACACTCGCTCCATTGCCACATTTACGTCATCTGCCACCTAGAGACACAGCACAACATTAAAGCTCCCTCTCTATCACCCGGCTCCTGTTTATCGAGGCAAGACTTATTTTTAACGGAGATCTATAAGCGTTCCCAGGGGTGCTCAAACTTACAAGCTTCTCTAACTGCCGGTAGGAGATGCTGAAGAAGTCAACCTTCACAGAGCTGAAAGACAAGACACAAAAACATGTACTTTTTGGATTTTTTGTTTTGTTTTATTTTTAATGCTGCATTTCATAGTTGGTGTGTCCCAACCCATCTCATTATGGCTGAATTGTGCCTTTTTTTCCACTGTTAAAATAATTTCTTCTATCTCAGCTTAATTTGCAGAGACAGCTATAAATAAACTATTCGTGGGTTGATTTTCCAGCAAAGTGTAAACACTATGGCTGTGCGGGGTAATCAAAACATTGCTCTGTTTGTTTGAGCATCCCAACCAGCCCAACACTGACTCAACCAATGGTATGAGTTTAGGGCAGTATTATTTGTTTGACTGACCAATAACAGATGGGCAGGGGGCAGGGGGCTTTGGTTGTTCTGGAAACCTGTTTGAAAACAGTCATTGTTTTTGCAGTTCTGAAATTATACTCCTCATCTTTATGCAAAGTGCTACAAAAGTTACCTGTAATAAAGCTTGTTATAGACATTTTGTCCTCTCTGCACATCATCACATACTGCATCCACCACCACAACCAAACGCCTCAGCTGCTCCTCTAAAGTCTGCAGAGATGTGCAGAAAACAAATACATCAGATCACAGAAACACTTGACCAATGCTATCTTGCTCAGTTATGGCCAATAGAGAAATTGCAGGAGCTCTATTCACAGCAGTATGCCTTTTCAGATATAATATACTACTATATAAACTATTCCTGTTGCTCAAACAGTAAAGCATGGCTAGTGCCAACACTAAGGTCACAGGTTTGATTCCCAGGGAATGCATGAACTTATAAAATGTACATGTACACAAAGTGTACAACAAATTATTTAGTTTGTTCCAGTTTTATACAATATGCTGGGTAATATATAAAGTAATATAAAGGACCATTGAAACTATGTGACCATTAGTTTCCAGCTTATGTTGTGCTGCAGGTAAATGGTTGGAAGTATATTTGGTTATATATATTTGGGTATATATTACAAATTGCAAGTGTTATAAAATTAATACTTACTCCTTCATCTGGTTTAATGTTTGATATTATTCCTTCATACCACTCAACTGTGCCTTTCTAAATTCAGGAACAAGAAAAGAAACCAAAAATTACAAATAGTAAAAATATATCAATGCATCCATAATACAATAAAATATGCTCCAGGTACTATTTCACATTCAAAATGTACAATTTATAATCAGTGTATGCAGTGGCCCCAAAAATATTTGGACACTTACTGTTAAAATTTCTGAATGTCTCTGCATTAGATATAAAATGTCTGCTTGAGCTTTTCTCAGAACTACCTTCCATTTTCTGTGCCATTTTTGCAATGACCTTTAACCATCTGGTCTCAAGATGAGAAGTAGATGAAGTCAGTTCCTCTTCAGTTCACAAAAGTGTCCTAGATTAACCACAGGTGGACTTCATCACATTTACTATGTTCCACAAACTTTTGACAACCAAAGAGACACAAAACTTTTGTATTCATTTTGAACAATGTATTTAATTTATTTAAAGGTGCAATATGTAAGAATTTTGCAGTAAAATATCCAAAAACCACTAGGCCAGTGTTATATATTTTGTTCACTTGAGTACTTACAATATCCCAAATGTTTCTAACTATTTGTAAATCTTGAGAAAATTGCAATTTTAACCAAGGCTCTGGGACGTGTGAGGAGTCTCCTGTCAATTGCGTCATTCCCACGTTATCCTCGGTTTCTGGTTTTATTTTGTAGAAACCAAAGACACTTTAATATATTTCATGTTTTAATAGACAAGGGAACAACTGTTTTGATATATTTATAGACAGAAAACTAATTATTGTTATATAGCTCAACATGTTTAGTCTTGTTTAAATCTAATTTTCTTGATTTTTTGTGAGTACCATGCTTTACCACGCCTCAGAGAAAAACACTATTTTGTCAAGTAGCTAACATAGCATAATCAGATGCAGCTTTATTTTTGGTAATAGTAATACAGCATTTTTTCCATCGTACAATACGTTTTAAAATTAATTCCATGCCATTTATCAACACAAGCCATCCAGCATTTAATATGATATTCTAAAATCGATCTAACTTACTTCAGTGTGCAAAAAGTGTCTCACAGCAGCCGCCGAGCGAACGCACAGAGTAACGTTATTACATCATTTTCAACACTCTCTAATGTATCTAATATGATAAACAGAGCTGTGTTACCTCATATTCATGACCAGAAAAGCGGAAGTGGCGCTGGCGACTGTGGCATAATAAAAGTTCCGCTGCTCGTGAGGCGTGTGTTGCGCAATCGCTCCAGCGGCCTCGTTCAGCTCCCACAACACTCGGTCCTGCTCTGCTTCATACTACAGTTAATAATCGCATCCATGAACATGATTTCTGCCCGAGTCCTATATCCTGATTATTTTCCACCGGCTGTGAGGTGAAGACCACATGTCCCAAGATTCCGCACTCAAACTTGCCATCATCAAGCTACGCCTTTGTTTTGAATAGGCCTCTAGCGACCTCTAGCAGACAGAAAATATTACATATTGCACCTTTAATGGAAACCAAACAAACTTCCTTTTTTGTGAAATGTTTAGTTTGAAAAGTGTGCTGTATTTCTTGAAAATAAATGTAATTTGGTTTAATGTTTTGTAATATAATGCAAAGACATTCATACATTACCGTTCAAAAGTTTAGTGTAAGATTTTTCTTTAAAGTTAAAAAAGTCTGATGCTCACCAAGGCTGCATTTATTTAAACAAAAGTACAGTAATATTGTGAAATATTACAAGAATTTAAAATAACTGTTTTCTAATGTAATATAAATTAAAATGTAATTTATTCCTGTGATCAAAGCTGAATTTTCAGCATCATTACTCCAGTCTTCAGTGTCACATGATCCTTCAGAAATCATTCTAATATGAAGATTTGATGCTCAAGAAACTTTTTGTACTATTAGCAATGATGAAAGCACTTGTGATGCAGTTTTCTTTGATTAATAGAAAGTTCAAAAGAACAAAATTTATTTGAAATAGTAAAGACCTTTATACAGTAACAAAAGATTTCTGTCACTTTTGGTCAATTCAATGCATCTTTGCTGAATAAAATTATAACTGACCCCAAACCTTTGAACAGCAGTGCACATTTTTGTCAAGTGTGGCTTCAGTGTCTAAATACCTTTCAGGACCACTGTATGTTTCAATGTTGGTCTGAATCACCTTATTACCTTTATAACTGTTGCTATTTCCAAGTGCAGTTCATTGCGGTTTGAACACACTGCTCTAAAGGCTGCCATTGCCTGCATGTGACCAATGCTCCTAAAGCACACATACACAAAGATCAATATCCAAAAAACAGCGACACTATCTGCAAACTGCATGTATTGTGCATGTTGTGTCTCAGCACCCAGAATACTGTACTACATTGTAGTAGCAACACTAGAAAACCCCACAGGATATCCATTTTTTGTGTGTCTCACTACCCAATACAGATCTACCCAGAGGAGTCCGAAAGGGCAGATCACCATGAGCTCGCAGACACAGCTGCTGCAATTGCTGGCAGAAATATCTGAATTCAAATGGATTTATTTTGGTCCTTCGGCCAGAAAATCAATTGTACGAATGCCGGTCTATGAGTTCATGATTCTTTGTAGCCTGTGTGCGTGTGTGTGGGTATAAGTTTACCTCAGCATAAGCTCACAGCGTATGATGGCGGCAGAATTGTTGCAGGGGAATACTTGACGCATACTCTTCATTTGAGACAGGCAGTAATCACAGTAAAGTCTGAAGCTCTCTGCCAAAAGACTCTCCTGCATTCAGAAACACATAATTACAGAGTGGACCCAGAAGAAAAGAATTAGTTCCAAACTAAAGTCTTAGGAGGGAATCCACAAAGAATTAATTACACCTGCTCATAGCAGTGTTTATTTGCACACGCTGACAGTTTTGTTTCAGCACTCGATTCGTTAAAGTAATGACGCATTAAATTAGCGCTAAGTGCAATTTGCACAGTGCAACTCTTCGATTCTGAGTGCAAGTTTGTGGGGTGGGGTGGAATGGTATTAGCAAAATGTTAAATCCACCAGATAAATAGCAATGAGTATAATAAGCCTAGTTTACATGGAAAGTAGCCGTGTTTGTGATGAAATGACTGAAACGACCTGAAATGGAAATTAACTCTATATATTTTGTAAATGCATGTGATCTTATTGTGACGAATTCATGTCTGCATAAGCTTAATTTTTCAAAATCTTTCAGTGAAATGACAGACTTTCTCTGTTGACGTATGCTGGACTTCTCCAATCATTTAGTCATCTTAAACTCCATCCCTTTCTTACAATTGAGTGCAAGCTCACATTCAGATCTGCCTCCATCCAATCATCAACCGATGGATAGTCCTCTCTCTACTTTTTTTTTCTTTTATATAATCCGTTTCACTCAATGTCATAATACGGAAGAAAACATCTGTTGCTAATTATGTCACATACTTTATATAAATATGCATGGCATATTGCACCTGATTAAAAGTACTGCAAGCAAAAGTGTCGCAACTGTTTACACAACAAAAACAATCCTTCTTAGGAGCTGTTCACACAGGTGTTATTTTTGGAATCTACTGCGCTGATTTTCTATTTTTCCATGTAAACATGCGCTTACTGGATGTTTTTGACATCTCGTATTTTTTCCTAAAAACTCGACACTCAAGTTAAAGAATTTTAAATTTTTTAATCTTTTTTTCAACATAAAAAAACAGTTTCGCGACCCCACACTTTCTTTAACGGAGTGTCTATTTACACTAAGTGCAAATAGCATTCCTTGTTGGCAAACGTTATTTACACTAGCTCCACCCACCAATGTCTGGTTGGTTCACTCAAGTTTATAAACAGACGTGCATAATTCATCATCTTCAGTGGCATACCAGTAGTGAGTAAGGCTCACCTGGCTTTTAACGCGATTGACAGGGGTTCGAATCCACCTTTTGCCGAGCTTGCTCTTCTCCATTTTCCCATCACATATCACACCAGAAAGGTATTTATTTTTAATAAAAATTAAAATAATATACTAAAAGTGGAAATAAACTGCCTAATGAGTATTTAATAAAAGTGTTTATTGGGTGGGGTTAGGGGAAGGTGTAGGGAGAGATTTTATTCTCCCAATAAGGCAGCATCCGTTTAATAATTTTAATAAATATAATCATTTACACTCTATGATATTATTGCATCCTGTTCATTTAAAAAATACTGAGGTGCAAATAGTATCTGGCAATATAAAATATAGATAGCATACTATTTACGCTTATTGCAAAGAACTGCTACTTTTACATGGCGTAAATAGAATCTATCGCTATTTTCACCTAGTGTAAATAGCATCTATCGCTAAGAAAATATGCTATTTTCACTTAGTGTAAATAGCATCTAATCGCTATTTACATTTGGTGTAAATAACATCTATCGCTATTTTTACTTGGTGTAAATAGCATCTATCGCTGTTTTCACTTAGTGTTAATAACATCTATCGCTATTTTCACTTGGTGTAAATAGCATCTATCGCTGTTTTCACTTAGTGTTAATAACATCTATCGCTATTTTCACTTGGTGTAAATAGCATCTATCGTTATTTTCACTTAGTGTTAATAACATCTATCGTTATTTTCACTTAGTGTAAACAGCATCTATCGCTAAGAAAATATGCTACTTTCACTTATTTTTACTGGTGTGCATCTTGAGACAAAACAATGGCACTGACATATTTTAAGATATGTCAGTGCAAGTTGCTTTCAGTTAAAACAGCTCAAACATGCATTTTAGTCTGGGACTAGCTTAAGTCTTTTCTGTGAAACCGGGGGAAAAGTTTAAACTATTTTTAAGCATAAACATTTTTTTTTAGGTTTACACTTAAAACAGGAACAATATTGTCTCCAAATATTCTCAGACAATAAATCCTAATATCATGCAAATTTGCTTCTCAATCAAATGTGTCTTGTTCTACAAATGTTTGAATTTTACTGGAAAATGGTGGACAAAAATACTGATTAAGAAAATGCTTTTTTGCAGCGGAGTGAATTCGCCCTTAATGTGTAAAACTCGAAAGAGCACTGAGCCTTAGAATGATCCAGACACTGTGTTACGGCACAAGGATGTTCCCCCAGACATTCAGGGTCAGCGAACTGTTGTAAAGACCCACCAGCTCCCCGTGCACAGCGGTATCCTCCCACTCTGCCTCCACGGTTTTCAGCAGCCTGAGAAGCAAAGCGTAGCTCATCCTCTGAGAGCGGTGATGGCTGCTGTAACACTGCCAACGGCTGCAAACACATGCAAAAACATCCGTTTTACACACTAGTGTCAGTCTCACTGTTGGCAGGCATGTGTAGCTGAAGCATGCAGCGATTATCAGGATGGGTCTTGGTGTTATAAGCATTTGCTGTTTTCATGCTGTTGTGCTCATCCTGTCAATAAACACGCCGACTGCGTGGCGTCTCACAGCCGAGCTATGATCTCACTACAGGTTTGATGTTTAATACGCACATGATGGCCTGCTGCAGAGGAGAGAGGTCAGCCTGCACTGCATGATGGGACAGCACAGTCCATGCAGCAGCACACACTTGTCCATTCCAGTTGTAAGGCTCTTTCTGCAATTAAAATGAATTATTTATGACAAGCTCTAGGCTTAATGCAGACGAATGCTTGGCAATTTAAAACATTAAAAAAGTTCAACCTGAATTTGATTGTGTTCATAGTCCAGAATCTGACTCAACATCTTCTTGTGAATGGTTACATTGGAGGCCATTTTACTCAGTGCTGTGTCTCTCTATTGAACAGAACAAAGAGTGATGAATACATGTTATAAAGATGAATAGCCATTTATTCACCATCCTGTCATTCCAAACCCACATTCATTAGAACGTAAATTACCATTCAAAAGTTTGGGGTCGGTAACGGCCCGTTCACACCAAGAACGATAACTGTAAAGACAACTATAAAGATAACTATATTAGCATCCACACCAGCCGATGATCACAGTCTGTCGTCTGCCGCTTTAAATGCTTGAGCTCTTTAAAGCAGGATGGATACTGACTGGTTGTCAATGTTTGTTTTTGTTCATCAGCTGGAAAAAAAAATCGTTCTGAAAGTAATTCCAATGATATTGTTTCTCTGTGCTATTATTAAATCTGTGGTGCTATTCTTTTATAGTTGTAAAAATCGTTCTGAATATATCTTTAGCATTATATTTATCGTCCTTGGTGTGATTCTCTCTTCTGCTCACCAAGGTTGCATTTATTTGATCAAAAATACAGTAAAAACAGTAATGTTGTGAAATATTATTACAATTTAAAAGAACTCTTTTCTATTTGAATGCATTTTAAAATGAATTTTCAGCATCATTACTCCAGTCTTCAGTGTCACCTGATCCTTCAGAATTCACTTTAAGATGCAGATTTGCTGCTCGAGAAACATTTACAGGTGCTGGTCATATTATTAGAATATCATCAAAAAGTTGATTTATTTCACTAATTCCATTCAAAAAGTGAAACTTGTATATTATATTCATTCATTACACACAGACTGATATATTTCAAATGTTTATTTCTTTTAATTTTGATGATTATAACTGACAACTGAGGAAAATCCCAAATTCAGTATCTCAGAAAATTAGAATATTGTGAAAAGGTTCAATATTGAAGACACCTGGTGCCACACTCTAATCAGCTAATTAACTCAAAACACCTGCAAAGGCCTTTAAATGGTCTCTCAGTCTAGTTCTGTAGGCTACACAATCATGGGGAAGACTGCTGACTTGACAGTTGTCCAAAAGACGACCATTGACACCTTGCACATGGAGGGGAAGACACAAAAGGTCATTGCAAAAGAGGCAGGCTGTTCACAGAGCTCTGTGTCCAAGCACATTAATAGAGAGGCGAAGGGAAGGAAAAGATGTGGTAGTAAAAAGTGTACAAGCAATAGGGATAACCGCACCCTGGAGAGAATTGTGAAACAAAACCCATTCAAAAATGTGGGGGAGATTCACAAAGAGTGGACTGCAGCTGGAGTCAGTGCTTCAAGAACCACTACGCACAGACGTATGCAAGACATGGGTTTCAGCTGTCGCATTCCTTGTGTCAAGCCACTCTTGAACAACAGACAGCGTCAGAAGCGTCTCGCCTGGACTAAAGACAAAAAGGACTGGACTGCTGCTGAGTGGTCCAAAGTTATGTTCTCTGATGAAAGTAAATTTTGCATTTCCTTTGGAAATCAGGGTCCCAGAGTCTGGAGGAAGAGAGGAGAGGCACACAATCCACGTTGCTTGAGGTCCAGTGTAAAGTTTCCACAGTCAGTGATGGCTTGGGGTGCCATGTCATCTGCTGGTGTTGGTCCACTGTGTTTTCTGAGGTCCAAGGTCAACGCAGCCGTATACCAGGAAGTTTTAGAGCACTTCATGCTTCCTGCTGCTGACCAACTTTATGGAGATGCAGATTTCATTTTCCAACAGGACTTGGCACCTGCACACAGGGCCAAAGCTACCAGTACCTGGTTTAAGGACCATGGTATCCCTGTTCTTAATTGGCCAGCAAACTCGCCTGACCTTAACCCCATAGAAAATCTATGGGGTATTGTGAAGAGGAAGCTGTGATATGCCAGACCCAACAATGCAGAAGAGCTGAAGGCCACTATCAGAGCAACCTGGGCTCTTATAACACCTGAGCAGTGCCACAGACTGATCGACTCCATGCCACGCCGCATTGCTGCAGTAATTCAGGCAAAAGGAGCCCCAACTAAGTATTGAGTGCTGTACATGCTCATACTTTTCAGTTGGCCAAGATTTCTAAAAATCCTTTCTTTGTATTGGTCTTAAGTGATATTCTAATTTTCTGAGATACTGAAATTGGGATTTTCCTTAGTTGTCAGTTATAATCATCAAAATGAAAAGAAATTTGAAACATTTGAAATATATCAGTCTGTGTGTAATGAATGAATATAATATACAAGTTTCACTTTTTGAATGGAATTAGTGAAATAAATCAACTTTTTGATGATATTCTAATTATATGACCAGCACCTGTATTTATTATTATCAATATTGTTGAAAACAGTTGTGCTGCCTAATATTTTTTGGAAACTGTGATACATTTCATGTATTGATCAGTACTCTTTGATGAATAGAAAGTTCAAAAGAACAGCATTTATTTGAAATAGAAATCTTCTGTACTTTATAACTTAATTTAATTTATGGTCACTTTTGATCAATTTAATGCATTCTTGCTGAATGAAAGCATTAATTTATGTTTTAAAATCTTACTGACCCCAAACTTTAGAACAGTAGTGTTGTAGCCTCTCTTGTTTATATAATAAAGTTAAATGGGGATCTGGGTTTTTGATTTCCAAAAATTATAACTGAAGCTCAACAGCATGGATTCCCTTTGAATAGGTAGATGGAAAAGCGAAGCCAGTATTCTTCAACATTCTATTTTCATGTTCCACAGAAGAATAAAAGTCATGCAGTATTTGAAATACATGAGGGTGAATAAATTATAATAACATTTGTATTTTTCAGGGTGAACTACCCCTTTAATGAGTGCTGCTACATCTCAGATGAGCAGCAGTACCTGAGTGGTGAAGAGGCGAAGAATCAGGTGACATTCTCCCTGAACTTTAGAGGCGCTGGATCTGGGCTCCAACTTAAACCATTTATCATAACCAACGACCGGAATCTCCTAGTGAGAGACAAAAAGTGGCACAAAAGTGACAAAAGTGACAAACTCAATGAGTTGCCTTGCTGTTGCAATAACTTAAGTGTGCAGAATTAGAGCTCACGTTCAACGGGATGTTGATGCAACCTAGGAAATCATCTGCATTCTCCTCACTTCCTGATGCAGCGGCCCCATTGGCCCTCACGGATTTGGCAATTTGCTTGAAATATCTAATATCATGATGCAACAGTTTGAGTCATACATTCGGCATGCATTTAAACTAGTATTTGCAGAGAATGTGTCAGATGTGTCTCAGGCTCATTAGCTTTAAGACAACAGACGATCTACCTGCCCATTCCTCTGAATCCACTGATTTCATTCAGCTTCTTACAGGCTTCCGCAACAGAAACATCGTCATCGTGATCCCTAGGGTGGAAAATAACAAACAAATTTTTGGTGAGAAAAACAGAGATGGCTGTTCCCGTTCTGAAGGACATCTGTTGATACATCTTACCATATGTCCAGATGGAGAAGGTCATTGTGAACGTCATCAATGTCACTGTGGAAAACAAACACTTTTTAAAAAACACTGTCCCACTTACTTTACAACTGGTAATTACAGATCATAAAATGATAATATCATTTCAATTCTAACAGTAAGATGCTCACAAAACGAAGTGTTCATTCCACACTGGGTTAAGAGTCTCTGGTTTGACTTCGGTCACTTGGATATCCCTGCCCGCCAACACCTCCTTAACACTGGAGCGCTTCTCTAACTTCTCCCGTCTCTTGCGAAAACTGAACTTCCTCTCTTTCTTCTCCTCTGTGTCTTTGGGTGATTGTCCCAAGAGAATTCCCAGCATGCAGTAGGGGTCACTGTAGCCTGCCCGGTGTGACATAGGCAAAAATGTTTGCTAATTAATTCAATAAAGGTCAGAATAAATAGTTTCAAAGATTAGATAATTTATGTGATGTGAATTCTGGCTCTTCTAAAGGAGAACAAAAAACTTGCAGACAAAATAAAGTCTAAAACTAATACGATTTCTCTAATGCATTAAGTAAAATAAATAAAATATCCTTTGAAGATTTTCTAAGGGATGTAGGTATTATGTATAGATGTGAATGTTTTGTCTTACTGTTCTTTTTGTTGACTCCAAAACAAAAATCAATGCCACAGACTACATCAAAAGGACATGATATTAGAGGTAAAACAAACAAATAACACACGAAAGGCTAAAACATCTTACCATTGGCATCTTTCGCCATGAGATTTTTGCCTTTCATTACAGAGACCCTGAGAGAAAAGCTGGCTTTCTACAAAAGAACATTTCAGACATGGATTAGAACACACAGCGGCAGTAATAAAAACTGAACACGTTTCATTTGCTGTTCGACATGGTGGCGGCACCTTGAGTGAGTGCACAGTAAAATAAATGTAAGCATGCCGTGCTTTAGTGCCAAAGCTTGTCGAGAGCAAAGAAATCAATAGAGGTTTTCTTTTTCAGATGTTAGATGTGAGTATATTATGTATGACACAGGCAGTGGGAGACTGCTGTGCAAATGAAGGCTTGGATCATTGTGATGCACATTCAAACATTCTTCCGTTCTTTTCAAAGACCTTTTACGAGGTTACAAGAGGTATCTGGGGCTTCTTTCACAGTGACATTTTAAAGTTTAGTCTTGCAAAAGATAAAAATTGCTTAAATAGTTTCTTTTATAGACTTTACATCCATTTAGTAAGAGAGGCTCTCTATAGATATCAATATTTTCTACTTGTTGAAGAATTCTTCCTCTTCTGAAGAATTTCTCTATGAAGAAATAAGCAGCAGTATATGCTGTGATCATCAGAACAAGAAGAGAATCATGTATGTAGTATCAGACAAAACATTACCTTTGATTCTCTGACTCTCTGGAGGATAATGTCATGCTCCTCTTGACCCATATCAAAGACCTGAGTGAGAGAGTGATCAGGGGAAAGATTTGTTTCTAGAAAAATGCATGACTTTAATGGCTTAAGAAATGCAATGACAAGTCTCAGAGTCAGTTTCAAGTCTTTGATGGTTTAGTTCTTTTACATTGTTACAAAAGTTCAAATAAATCCTGTTCTTTTGAACTTTAAAGTCATCAAATAATCCTGAAATGTATCATGGTGTCAGCAAAAATATTAAGCAGCACAACTGTTTTCAGCATTGATAATAATCTTGAGCAGTCTTCTTGATCTTGAACACTGAAGACTGGAGTAATGATGCTGAAAATTAGCTTTGCCATCACAGGAATAAATTACATTTTAAAATCTATTACAATAGAAAACAGTTCTTTTAAACTGTAATAATATTTCACAATATTACTGTATTTTTGATCAAATAAATGCAGCTTTGGTGAGCAGAAGATCTTACCGACCCCGAAACCCCCGACTTTGGAAGTGCATGTATAGATGGTGTACTGTGTGTAAAAACATGTTTAATCTTAGGGAAATTTCATCATAAACAAACATATTGTAACCATTATGCTTAGTTTTGGTTTTGCTTTCATTGTTTAGTCTTTCTGTTCCATTCGTTCTGGTTTTCCCGCCATACCATGGACACTCGTTAACCACCACAGCTGTTAATCTTTATGCTCATCATCTCTGTGTATTTGAGTTCCTGATTGTTCTCTGTTCATTGTCGGTTCTCGTTAACGTCTACACTGAGTGAATCTATCTTCTTCATCCTACCTTTATATCTACACCACGCTTGGATAACGTGACATAATCAATAGGCTTATTAAACTTCTAAACTGTATATGAGAAAAAAGTGTGAGTATATGAGATAATAATATAATGAATAATAATGATGATAATAAAACATTATATTAGTTTAATTATTATTTCAAAAAATTGTCTAAAAATTGTTTGAAAAAATCAACAACTTTGAGAAAAGAATGAACTTTTAGACAAGTTTGTTCTTTCATGGCTACTCAATTGGAAATTTGTATATAAAAGACTCAACTTATGAAGAGTGTATGAGATGTTGTGATATTTGGAGAAAATGTTTTTCCTTGTAGACATAAAGAGTTGTGTTGGTCACGGGTCTCTTATTTGGAATCCAAGTGAAGTATCAAGCAATTGCTTATTAAACTTGATTCAGAAGTTCTGATTAGAGTTTCTATCACAACTTTCAACTTTCGAAAACTGTTTACCGCTTCTAAAGCTTATCAGTGCTGACGACCATTATTCTTGAGAAAGGGGTTTTTGCCTTTTACAGAAGTGATGGTAATCAAAGCTCAGGCTATGTCAGTTTTTTTTTTTTTTTTTTTTTTTTGAAGGAAAAACATTATAGATCCGACACTTCAAACGTAAGACCTGCTGCACTTCGGTGTTAGAGGTCTCAGAATGGAATCAGGCTCCTCTGGAGTGACAGGGTTTCATAGGTGTAATATAAGCACTGAACATCAATCCCCATTGGGCACGGGCTTTGATGTTTAATCATGTCTGAGACAAGAGCATCTGCTCCAACTCATAAAACCAAGTCAAAGTAAACAAACCCCCCACCACCACCCAAACACAACCCTCTGTTCCCCCATCCCTTCAAGGACTAGCTTTTCTTCAGGAACGCAAGCACTTTGAAAACAAAAGACAAAACAAATATTTCTGTCTATTTCATTTCTATTTAGAAATCAATCAGAGCATGATATTTATTTAGGTCTTGGTGGATTTGGAGCACCAGAGGCACAACACGCATTGTGATATTTGTGTTGTTATGGAAGGATGCGGGAGTGTTTGAATCATGCGATTTATTAAGAAAATAACAGTGTCGCACCTTTTGCAAGTAGTTGAAAATGTCGCCTTCGCTGGTAACATATTCTGGCGATGGCACCCCAACCCGATTGACCACGGTGTAGATAGCCTCCTCATACAACAAATCCAGCTAAAACAGAACGATTTATTTGACAAATAATACAAATTTAAAAACAGAAATGTACCACAAGAAGGAATCAAAGGATTGAAAGGATGACCAGGAGTCTCACCTCATCCCTGGTGGCTCTTTCTGGAACAAAAGCCTGGTCTTTGCACTCTGGGGGTGGAGGAGCGCAGCTGCTCTCCTCCTGTAAATGCATGAGGATGGAGAACCAATAGAAAGAAAGATGACAGTTGAGGTGATCAATGAAGAGTGAGAAGATCATTAATTGTGTATAACAATGAGCTCAAAGCAGTTCTGTAACCATGTAGATTCAAGGGCTTCACCGGCTGAGAGAAATGAGCTGCCGAGAGGAGAGTTTATGAGCTCCTCAGAACTATCGTCTGTGAGAAATGGATAATTTGATCCAAAATATGAGCTTTTATCTGGGTTACGTTAATAGACGAAGGGGATCTTGACAATAGCACAGCGATAAACTCGCACTTTTGTCAATGAACCTCATTTAATTTTTAGTCTGTGAATCTACAACACAATCAGTTCTCCGAGGGGAGTGATTTGAGTCAAAATGTTCTAATCAATGACTTCACAATCAGCTATCAGGAGTTTCATGGAGAGTCTGAAACAAAAATAAAATAGAAAATATAACTGGTTTTATTCACAACACAGTCTTATGAACTTGAAGTGATTTATGAAGCGCAAAGTTTTTTCTACCATGCTTTACTACATATTATTGTAATACATTGTGGTAGTTCCACCAATTCTCTGATTGGTGGAAATTTCTTTGCACAATCATAGGTAATATAGTTTTACACCAGGAATTCTGCTGTTAAACATAATTATTTAAAAAATAATTTGAAATAATGTAGACTGACAGCTCCAACAGAAGCATATCGATTAAAAGATTTGTAGCTTACAGTAGATCTGTCTTTAACCGTTTATATGTTTTCTTTAAAAATCAATTGGGATTTTTACTTTAGGAATCCGACTGTTGCATTTTATTGTAATCCAGTAAATTCCACTTCCTGTAATTCCAATTCAACTTCCTGTCGGTGTGGCCAATTCAATTAAAATATTAGCAACAGTCACTTGATCATAAAATCCCAATGATTTGCTAGCAATAACTCTAGCAGACTGACTGCTGTCAGAGTTCATGAATCCACTGTAAGGAAAACACTGAGCAAGAGATGTGCGCGTGGGAAGTTATTAAGGAGGGATTCACTGCTCACCAAAAAGAACAGTGCGGCACATTTCAGCTTTGTTACAGACCACAAGAAATGTTCAGACACATTGTGCCAGAGTGACATAAAATTTGATCTTTATAGCATAAATGGGAAAGTTATTTTCGTCCACAGCAAAATGGTGAATTCCGACATCAGACCCTCACAGCAGACGTGCCATATGGTGGTGGGAGTATCATGATTTACAGCCTAAGAACTGGATAGCTTGCGGTCTTTGTGGGCATAATGAATCCTAATTGTATTTTGCATCTCCCCAGCAGAAATGCTAGCAAATTTGACTGTCTGCTTTCTGTTTAATCTCAACAGGCATTGTATTTTATTCTGCACTGCATTTAGTCTCTTTGCATTTATTATTTATCGCCTGTGAATTAGGTTAGCTGACATTTATTACATGGCATTTCCTCATATCGTTGTCATTGTCGCTGTAAGGCTCTGGTGATTACATTTTATTGTTTTTCTTAAAGCTGGATTAATGAGAAGAATGGCACTAAATAAATTTATACAGAAAAATATACTAGTGAATGTCATGATATCCATCCATGAGGTCATGGTTAACAGAGTGTAGGTCGTGCATCGCAATGCTAATGATCCTAAACACAAATAAATCAATAGTGGAGAGGAGCAACCAGAGAAATTTTCTGTTTTCCAATGGTCAAGTCAAAGTCCTGACCTTTAGTCGGATGAAATGTTGTGGCATGACCTGAAGTAGGCAACTCAAGCAAGACAGCACAAAAATCTCAATGACTGGGTTTGCCTAAAAACATGCAGCCTTTCTATATATATTAGAGCTGCATGACAACTAAACAAAATAACATGTAATAGAGGTTCTGACAAAATGTTAATTCACCCTTCGCCGGGAGTTTGATTGACAGGCGATCTAACCAATCATAACACAGAATCTGCCGTTCTGTCTGACAAAGCAGTCAGGGGAGTTAGTAGATTAACGTTGGTGTACTTGAACTTGAAAAATAGTGTGTACTGATGTCTTTCCGTGGTTGAAACAACATTCCTTCTAATGTTCATTTATGTTTATTTGATGCTATAAATGAACTAGTAGGAAGAGATGATCGGTTCATGAGCCACGAGGCGCTACAGCGATCTGTCACAACACATTAAAGAGCCACAAAACAGTATTTATTGTTTAAATTTCTTTAAAAATTACAAAATTTGAATATCAAAAGTAATCTGCTCTGTCTTGTCTGTCGACGCATTGTCAGTGTCCTCTTTGCTCCGCGATGTATTTCTTCACTGAGTGAGAACAGGAAGTGTGGCGTGAAAGTGGCATGGCTTATTGGACATAGCAACAGTAACTAAAGAGGGCGGGTCTTTGCGAACGGTCAATTGCCGCAGTCTATTTAAAAATGATTTTATGATTTATGATGATTTAATGACTCACACATAAAGACTTCACTTGTTTCATTAGGAATTAGCGTTTTCGAACGAATCTCTTGAATGAATGATTCAATGACAAATACATTTTTAACAGTCACTTGTCGCCACCAACTGGTGTAACAGTGTCATTGATACAATCTTTATTTGGTTGGCACCAATAGCCTTGAGGGCAGTGCGCCGACATATTGCGCAGTTGCTCTTTGGGCATCCCAAACATTTCCTTATCCCCCTCTCTCTCTTCAACTTCACTTCCTGCAAACTGTCCTGTTGTAATAGGCAAAAACGGAAAAAATTTTTTTTTTTTTTTTTTTAAATACTATCTTTATTTGAAGCATCAAGTTGCTTTCAAAAGGTGATTTACTCTATTTTGTTCACTACCATAGACATCAGAGTTTATATCCGAACTATAAACTTTTATCCTAGTACTTCTGTGATAATTCAAATGTTTGTAACAGAAATAATGAGACTGTGGTTGAAAAGACTTTTTGAGAAGCTGTTTCAGACCTACAGCCTACATGACAACTGCTCTCTCTGGCTCAGCGGCAGCACTAATGCAGATTTGAATGTTCGCTGTGATCGTACTTGTCAAAGGTCTAATAGCCGAACCAATGTCATTTAGAAGATTGCGACGTGTTTGAATCAAGATCTTTTAATGATTAATTGTGCAGCTCTAATATATATTAGGGGTCGCACCAACTAATCGACTAGTCGACTTTAATGCTCTGCCATGACGCTTTAAGCATGACTTCGACTAGTCGCTGGTCCTTATAGAGGGCACAACAGGGTAAGAAATCTTTGAAGTCCACATTTACGCTCCGTATCCAACAGTTAATGACAAATAAATGCATACTCCAAGAGCGCTCCACAAGATCTGTTTGATTATACCATCTGGATTCTCAATATTGATCGGATGAATGCATGTTTTAAACATTTATTGTACACATAAGTTAATCGCCTAGAAACTGAAAAGTTCTAGCATTTCTAAGTAACTAAAACCCACAACTTCGCTATTTGTAGAGAGAAGCTGCCAGGTAGAATTAATTCACACATGCAATCGCTATCTCATATTACTGTGCTACTTTTTCATATCAGCGTCATATGCTATAGCTGTGCACAAGGCTACCCACGTTCGAGTCTCAGCTTGAGGTTCAGACTTAAGGCTCGTTCACACAGAACGCTTCTTTGCTATCAAAAATGCAAGACGCGGGCAGTGGAATGGGAAGAAAAACACAAGGCCTCGAGATGCGAGACAACTGATTTGAACTTGAGCGCTGTGTTTTTAGAACGCCATGTCATGTGCGAGAGACACTGCAGAAGACAGAAGACATGAGGGCAACGGTCATATGTCTGTCTATTGCGTGTTTACATAGAAAAACAATGGAAAAGTAGCGCATTTATAATTGGAAAAAAGACACTTATTTGTTCATTAATGCCGTCATCATCGACTAGTCGGCGTCGACTCGACTTTAATCACATAAATGTCGACTTTAAAAAATATGAAGTCGTATATATATATATATATATATATATATATATATACACCGAACACCGATCAGGCATAACATTATGACCACCTTCCTAATATTGTGTTGGTCCCCCTTTTGCTGCCAAAACTCTGACCCGTCGAAGCATGGACTTCACTAGACCCCTGAAGGTGTGCTGTGGTATCTGGTACCAAGATGCTAGCAGCAGATCCTTCAAGTCCTGTGAGTTGCGAGGTGGGGCCTCCATGGATCGGACTTGTTTGTTCAGCACATCCCACAGATGCTCGATTGGATTGAGATCTGGGGAATTTGGAGACCAAGTCAACACCTCAAACTCGTTGTTGTGCTCCTCAAACCATTCCTGGACCATTTTTGCGTTGTGGCAGGGCGCATTATCCTGCTGAAAGAGGCCACAGCCACCAGGGAATACCGTTTCCATGACAGGATGTACATGGTCTGCAATGCTTAGGTAGGTGGTACGTGTCAAAGTAACATCCACATGGATGGCAGGACCCAAGGTTTCCCAGCAGAACATTGCCCAAAGCATCACACTGCCTCTGCCGGCTTGCCTTCTTCCCATAGTCCATCCTGGTGCCATGTGTTCCCCAGGTAAGTGACGCACACGCACCCGGCCATCCATGTGATGTAAAAGAAAATGTGATTCATTAGACCAGGCCACCTTCTTCCATTGCTCTGTGGTCCAGTTCTGATGCTCACGTGCCCACTGTTGGTGCTTTCGGTGGTGGACAGGGGTCAGCATGGGCACCCTGACTGGTCTGCGGCTATGCAGCGTTCACCACTGTTCATTCCTTGGACCACTTTTGATAGATACTGACCACTGCAGACCGGGAACACCCCACAAGAGCTGCAGTTTTGGAGATACTCTGACCCAGTCATCTAGCCATCACAATTTGGCCCTTGTCAAACTCACTCAAATCCTTACGCTTGCCCATTTTTCCTGCTTCTAACACATTAACTTTGAGGACAAAATGTTCACTTGCTGCCTAATATATCCCACCCACTAACAGGTGTCGTGATGAAGAGATAATCAATGTTATTCACTTTACCTGTCAGTGGTCATAATGTTATGCCTGATCGGTGTGTATATATATATATATATATTTTGAAATTTTGTAAATACTTGGCAGAATCTGTAAAACATTAATGATTTACAACAAATAGGGTGGATAAAAAAATCCTTCTAATTCATGTATCCGAGGGCTACAGGAGGATATATATTTCTATAAATCAAGGTTTCCATACTTTTCCCCACAATGATGGTGAATGTTGGATAACTGTGTTCAATGAAGATGTGAACAAGCGTAATTGCATACATTAATTGCGCGATTAGATCATCAGGACTACATATTTCTGTAGGACACTTCAATAGTAAGTATACAGCAGCCATTAAAAGTAGAAATGTCGTTTTATCACCAAGGACCACTTGGAGGCAAAGTCTCAACCAGTATTGACTGCTGTCCTTTTAGAACAATGGGAGAGGAATGCTCTTCAATAAACATCTAATTCAAGCACATTAACTCTGATGCTGTCTTTGTTCGAGGGGAAGAGGGAGGGTGAGTTTCTGTGTCGCTGAATCCCACAGCAATGTTCAGGAGGGAGAACTACTTTAATATGACCTGATTCTTCAGATTGAGCACACAGGGGAATTTGGTGACAGGGATACACCCTGGTGTCCTGGTAAAAAAAAGCAGGGATGCAATCTTTTGAAAAATGTGGTTACCTCCATTTGGCCGGCAGACAGCAGACTATCCTGTTTCTGGAGGATTTTATTCATGCGGTCAAAGAAGTCTCCGTTTCCCCTGGCAACCCTGGAAATAGAGATGGATCAGTTCAGTTGCGAAACATTTCACCCTTGTTTACATTTAATTACACAATGTGGCTTCAAAAAGAGTTTCCCTTCCAACCGAATCTGGGCGTTTTTTCCCCAGCTCTGCTTCACTGTAATCAGTCTCACATATATGCAGAAAGCTCATCTGGACCTCTAGAGTGCTGCTCATTCACACTAATAAGATAAGATGAGCAACACTGAGAGATCTCTGACAAGAATCCAGCAAATGCTTGTTTTGCGTTGACATGCAATTACTTGAACATAGATAAATGGAGAAGTGGTAATAAACTGTCAAATTGTCAAATTTGGGCTGAAACTGAGAGCGATGCTGACATAAGACAGGGTGAGGACAAATTAGCATGAAGCTTTTACTTTCAGACAATGCTCATGGTTTCAGGAGAAGTAAAAGTTATTCTTTGTTATAACAGTAAAGTTCAACTTCTCTATTCTATGCGAACAATAATGTGAACAATAATACTTAGTAGCAGTTGCTACTATGGATATTCTGAATACCTTCTGAATACCACAAATAATGACTAATAACAAAATGAATAATAAATCAACTAAATAATAATTAAAGAAAATTTGCTAAAAGTGAGTATCTAACTAGCAAAAAGTAAATTTTTAAAATTACAATGCAATGGTGAGTGTATAAAGCTAATAGGACTAACGTGATGTGATCTCAAGTTCTGGTGGTCACATTGTGTCTCAGTTTATTGGGCATCTCAGAAATTCAAATGTGTCAACATTAAACTATGATACTACATCATACTTATTTTCTACTGTTTAAAATGTATAAGTAGCCTACATTTCTTAAACCTTTCAAGATAACATGCTTCTGTTTTTCACTTTATTTTACCTAAAGGTTGTAATAAAAAAGGGAATAAATAATTTTATGAATTCTACAAGGCATATTTGCAATATGAAATACAGTTACATCAAAAAATAGGCCTTTCATTAATGTTGATGAACTTCCTGTTTAGGCTGAATATAGAAACAGATCATTTCGTCTTTGCAAAATTCTCTCATGGCAATTCGTAACTAATTTTACATTTTGGCAAATTTGTGCCCAATTTGTATGAATGTATATGATATTTTCATGTTTTCATACAATCTGCGTACACCTCAATGACAGTTATGTTTAGGGTTGGACATTCATGCTTACTTTTTTTATAAAAATCGCAAGTTTTCGTACAAATCACAATCATTATACGAATTCATATGAAGTTGCCACCTTGTAAATAGTTACATTTTCTAATAAAACCAGGTTGCAACACTTGCACAAATGTGACCCTGGAACACAAAACCAGTTATAAGGGTCAATTTTTTTTTAAAATTTAGATTTATACATTATCTGAATAAATAAGCTTTCCAGTGATGTATGGTTTGTTAGGATAGGACAATATTTGGCCGAGATACTCTTTGAAAATCTGGAATCTGAGGGTGCAAAAAAATAAAAATATTAAGAAAATCGCCTTTAAAGTTGTCCAAATGAAGTCCTTAGCAATGCATATCCACTCACAAAAATACATTTTTGATATATTTACGGTAGGAAATTTACAAAATATCTTCATGGAACATGATCTTTACTTAATATCCTAATGATATTTGGCATAAAAGAAAAATCGATAATTTTAACCTATACAATGTATTGTTGGCTATTGCTACAAATACACCCGTGCGACTTATGACTGGTTTTGTGGTCCAGGGTCACAAATAGTGTCTTTTCCGCACATCCCTAATTGATATACTTTTGCTGGTTTGTTCTCACCAGGCAACTTAACCTTGATCAAACAGCTTCTTCAGATACATTTCTTTGGTGAACATTGCTTTGATGCTTAACCAGTACCAAAAAGAAACCAGCCGGGTGCATAATGCAAATTAATGCTGGTCTTTTCAGCGAGGCAGGTAATTCGTTACTTTACACACCTAAAAGAATGGGATTAGAAACCAGATGTGTCTCAGCCAAGCGAAACAAACAAACATGCTGAGAAACACTGACAGCAGATTTCAGAACTTGTTGTGGACCTTGTTGCTTCGAGTTTATCTACAGAACGCCTGCGCTCACTGGGGATTGAGGTGACAGGCCTCCCCATCCCTCTGACAAGCCTGAAAATCAACAGCTTGAAGCGCGTCACCGAGAAATGGCCTCCATGGAGATAAGAAGATGATGGACATTTTCCACCCTCATTAGAGTCACTGCTGCATGCACTGCTTAAACATCATCAATGCAACAAATATACAATCGCGTCTTGCCGCTTCCCATCAAGACTCTTACACACTGTCCAACTTCATTTATATTATTGTGAGGCGATCCTGGGAGGGGGGCAGGGAGTGTTCAACTCCCGCAAAGCGGGGTGAACTCCTGGACCCCTGCCACTTGCTAATTTTCCAGCCCCGGTCGTCATGGTGATGATAGCCGTTCAATGCGGGATTGGTTGGCAGAGCTCAGCACCTAGGGAATATCATCCATCTCTCCTGCTCTGCCCTGCCTGACTTCAGTAGAGTGTGGAGGAATGAGCGGGGAATGCATTAGTATGGCCATACAGCTGTCAGACCCCCTCGGTGAGCTCCAGCCCTCCCGTCTCTCATTATTTATCCAGCCCACAGCACTCCAGACCATTTCTTTATCAACGGCATCACAGCAGGTGAGCATTAGATACCTGCGCCCCCAGATATCCAACAGAGCGCTCTTGGGATTCCCTCAGGAGATGAATTAGGGATGACACTTTGAGTCTGCATACATCCATATAAATATACACTAAACGAGGCCACACATTATATCATTGTCTGATAGATCTAGGGCTGTCTAGACCGTTTTGTTCTTACTCGTGAGAAAGAAAAATCGCAAATGAGATTTGGAGATTAGAATTTTAATCTCTCAATTGTTCCTCATAGACAGCAATGAGGTAAAAAGAAGTGCAAAGGTGATGCGAGCGAGTTTAGTCATTTTGTTAACTTCCACAGTTTTGTTGATTTCAAGACCACACCCTTTCTTCAAAACCCTATCTTCCAAAAACATGTCAGCAAACCACAAGGTGTCAAAGTTTGGCTGGTTAGCATGGACCTAGTCTCAGCCTCAGACGTCACGCCCATGGACCGTTGGTTGAACGTCTGATGCATATGGCGCACTTAACTGGAAACACTTCAGGATTTTCGAAGTCGTCATCTGGTTGGTTGAATTCTACAGGATGTCCGGGAGACGTGCGTGTTGAGTTCTTTAAAGGTCCACCTGGAAACAAATACTGTGATGCTAAACCCCCTTGCAGAAGAAGAATGCCGTCATATTTACAACTGTGAGAACGAGCGCTTACCAGGATCAACTAAACGAAGTTTACAGCTCCATTGTTGCAGTAAACTTGCACAACGTTCTTGAATGAATAATTTATTAGATGCAAGCCGGTCTGTTATTGTAGGGACATCGGCTAAAGACAAAAAAAGAACAAAAACTTTTTGTTGGCAGAAAATCGCAGGGAGACGCTTCTCTTGACAACAACAGATTTTTAAATGATCCTCATTGCGAATTTGGGAAGATGGTTGCCGCATATTGCGTTCCCAAATGCAAATTATAAGAGACTCAAACACAGCACTTACAGAGTAGCGATTTTTACTCGCATTTGCCGCTTTGAACCCTGAAAAACATGCTAAAGGTATCCCAGTTCTGTCAGAAGCAATCAGTGCATGAAAGTACTATTAGAAAACACAATATTTTGGAGTCTATTTAGTAAATGTTTACTGCAGTTTCGTGATTTTCAAACGAACCCCCCCCCCAACTTCTTTTTTTTTCTTCGATTTACACAATTCACGTGGGTGATACTTTGCAGGTCAGAAAATAGGTAAATCCATGTAAATCCATGGAAAAATCACATCCCTGTTTTTCAGAGGCTGCTCTTTTCACTATTTTTAGCTGTTTACAGAGCCTAGTACTGTCATAGAGACAGGTATTAATATGTATTTCAGTGAAATATGTCAGGAAGTGAGGACATTTTATGTGTGGTATTTGCTTAGACATTGCTTAGAGCACATTTACGTTGCCTGTTTCTTAGATTTCTCTCCTGGGAAAAGACCATAGTCATCTCCTCTAGAGCTTCTCCACAGTGTCAAAACTGTGCCAGTATATCAAAGTTTGCCATAAAAAGTCAGAGATTCTCATATAAACTCTTAAACACTTCAGAATATCAAATTACTTCAAGACCAAATCATCTGAGCTGTGTTATCTGATTCATTTTGTAGCTAGATGTAACGGAGGCCAGCTAGTAACAGCTGTGTGGGAAAACTTTACTCTCCTGGCCTCAAGAGGCACACTAGTGAGTGATGCTAGAGGCTACAGGTCTTTAGCGTCCTTGTTTGCGTGGCCGCCGGTTTGAATCCTGCTCAGGGCAATGGAGCAGTGCGAGTAGAACCGAAGGGGTTACATTGGTGCTATGGCTCAGATGTGAATGAGGTTTGGGGGGTGAGAGTAACGGAGGCCTGCTAGTGAGAACTGTGCAAGTAAACCTCACTCCCTTGGCCTCAAGAGGCGCACTAGCGACTAACACTAGAAGCTGCAGTCTTTAGCCTCCTTGTTGGTATGGTCACCTCCCATCCCGGAAACGCCAGTACTAATCCTGCTCAGAGCGGTGCGAGTAGAACTGAAGGGGTTACATTGGTGCCGTGACCCGGATGGGAGTGAGGTTTAGAGGGTGAGTGTAACGGAGGCCCGTCGATTTCAATCTTGCTCGGAGCAGTGCGAGTAGAACTGAAGGGGTTACATGTACATATACTGTATGTCAACAAGTATCTCAACTGTTTCTAGTTTTATTTCTCCTGATGAATTTTATAAGATACATCTGAGAACTTCTCCTGAGCTAATAAACAGCGACCTCTGAGCTATATTTTACTCTGGGTGTTGCCAAAGACCAATAAGGTTGCTGCTTAAAAGTCATGAACACTTTTGTGTCTGTGCTTGGCTTTACATCTCCAATCAAAGCTTTTAAACCTTCCTGTGCTGTTATTACTTGAAAAGTGATTGCATGGGAAGCATGGATTATTACAACTTCTGTGATTTATACGAATGCAAGTGACACACACACACACACAAATAGGCACAAAGCTTATTTGGCTGTCCACATTCATGTTGCTAGGAAACAGACTTTTCCATGAAGCTTTTTATTATTTTAGCAATATTGTTTATTTTCATTATTCAGACTTCAATGTTTGTATTGGAGAGCAAAAAAAAAAAAAAAATGAAAAAAAAAATTATTTACTGACATATCACATACACACAGATACAAGCATATGAATACAGGAGCTTCCCCTCAACTAGATTTCAGAGCCAAGGGGAAAAAATACAGCTTGGCACTTACGAATCAGATGAATGCCCAGCAACATTAAATGTTAAGTATGCAATAATCATTCTTTGGTTAGGACGACATTTAGCGACAAATCATTTCACAGAGATCGTGCAGAAAATAAAAGTAATGCTCACCCACACAACAGGAAATAAAATTCTGGATGGAGCTCATTACCTCTGATTCCATTCGGGCCCTTCAGGTCGTACTGCATGTGATTACGCTAATTTCTAATGCTGCTACCAATCAGCCAGATTCCTCATATTTTCCTCAGTGTACTGTGGGCGCATCATAATACAAGATCTTTTTCTTAACCAGGTCATTTAGATGTCTGTCACAACTATATGAAAGTTACACATTGAGGCTCCATACTGGTGTGTTTCTCACAACCAAGTGATTACTGTATATCAAGCAAACATGGAGCTGAAATATAACAGCTCACTCTTGTCTTAGTGAAAGTCTTCATTCTTCTGGATGATTAAGAATGAAAAATATTTAATCTATAATTTAACATTATTGTTTGTTTTTTGTAGTTTGTCACGTTCCAGGCTGTCAGTTCTCAATTTATTCGATTAGCTTTCACACAGAGCGTGCAGTATTAGCATTGGGCAATATGTGGAAATTGGTCTGCCACAGACGAAGCCCAGAGCTGCACAACTAATACACTAAATCGAAATGTAAAAGGTAATATTTATAGTGTGTTAAGACCCTAAGATATATTGTCTGTTTTCATCTGTCATTGTATACTCTCTTTCTCTGTGTATAGTCGTGTTTGTGTTCCAGGTGGACGTGGCTTCCATTTACCGTTCGAGAAACACTGATTGGTCCAGCTAAGCACCTGACCTGTACTTAAGGACCGCCCCAAACACTCAGCCTTTGCCTCGTGCCTCGCTGACTTTGTGCTATCGCCATCGTTCTTCGCTTACTTTGACTTTTGATAATACTGTTTGTTTCGTCATCGTTTGTTTGAGAGTGCCAGAGAGATTGTGAGTGTATAAGGAGATTGTGAGTGTTTGTTTATTGTTAATATTTTTGATTACCCGGTTTATTTGATCTCTGCCTGTTTGACTACGCTAATTGAATTCCGAATCTGATTTGTTTGCCCAAAACCCTGTATATACTGCTGTAAAAACTCTTGTAAATATTATTTTCACTTTAAGAGAGGTAGGGGGTTTGACGCCAATTTATTTGTATCTTGATTTCACTTTGTTTATGGTTAAGGGAGATAGGTAAGTTAAGTTGTATTTTGTTTTCTTTATTTTTGGTGAGGTAATTTAGTTTCTAAAAGAAGATTGTTTTGTTTTTTTGTTTTGGCCGTGTCTGCCCCTGACGTTGAAACCCTTATTTTCATTGTAAATAAACTTTGTATTGATTTTGATATCTCTCTGGTATTGAGACTCACTTCCTTTCTGTTACGGCTCACCCCTAGCAGTCGTAACAAGTGATATATTCAATTTTTATATTCATATAAATACAAACCCGATTCCAAAAAAGTTGGGACACTGTAAAAATAGTGAATAAAAAAGGAATGCAATGATGTGGAAGTTTCAGATTTCAATATTTTATTCAGAATACAACATAGATGACATATCAAATGTTTAAACTGAGAAAATGTATCATTTTAAGGGAAAAATAAGTTGATTTTAAATTTCATGGCATCAACACATCTCAAAAAAGTTGGGACAAGGCCATGTTTACCACTGAGTGGCATCCCCTCTTCTTTTTATAACAGTCTGCAAACGTCTGGGGACTGATGAGACAAGTTGCTCAAGTTTAGCAATAGGAATGTTGTCCCATTCTTGTCTAATACAGGCTTCTAGTTGCTCAACTGTCTTACTTCTTTGTGGCATCTTCCTCTTTATGATGTGCCAAATGTTTTCTATGGGTGAAAGATCTGGACTGCAGGCTGGCCATTTCAGTACCCGGATCCTTCTTCTACGCAGCCATGATGTTGTAATTGATGCAGTATGTGATCTGGCATTGTCATGTTGGAAAATGCAAGGTCTTCCCTGAAAGAGACGACGTCTGGATGGGAGCATATGTTGTTCTAGAACTTGAATATACCTTTCAGCATTGATGGTGCCTTTCCAGATGTGTAAGCTGCCCATGCCACACGCACTCATGCAACCCCATACCATCAGAGATGCAGGCTTCTGAACTGAGCGCTGATAACAACTTGGGTTGTCCTTGTCCTCTTTAGTCCGGATGACATGGCGTCCCAGTTTTCCAAAAAGAACTTCAAATTTTGATTCGTCTGACCACAGAACAGTTTTCCACTTTACCACAGTCCATTTTAAATGAGCCTTGGCCCAGAGAAAACGCCTGCGCTTCTGGATCATGTTTAGATATGGCTTCTTTTTTGACCTATAGAGTTTTAGCCGGCAACGGCGAATGGCACGGTGGATTGTGTTCACCGACAATGTTTTCTGGAAGTATTCCTGAGCCCATGTTGTGATTTCCATTACAGTAGCATTCCTGTATGTGATGCAGTGCCGTCTAAGGGCCCGAAGATCACGGGCATCCAGTATGGTTTTCCGGCCTTGACCCTTACGCACAGAGATTGTTCCAGATTCTCTGAATCTTTGGATGATATTATGCACTGTAGATGATGATAACTTCAAACTCTTAGCAATTTTTCTCTGAGAAACTCCTTTCTGATATTGCTCCACTATTTTTCGCTGCAGCATTGGAGGAATTGGTGATCCTCTGCCCATCTTGACTTCTGAGAGACACTGCCACTCTGAGAGGCTCTTTTTATACCCAATCATGTTGCCAATTGACCTAATAAGTTGCAAATTGGTCCTCCAGCTGTTCCTTATATGTACATTTAACTTTTCCAGCCTTTTATTGCTACCTGTCCCAACTTTTTTGGAATGTGTAGCTCTCATGAAATCCAAAATGAGCCAATATTTGGCATGACATTTCAAAATGTCTCACTTTCAACATTTGATATGTTATCTATATTCTATTGTGAATAAAATATAAGTTTATGAGATTTGTAAATTATTGCATTCCTTTTTTATTCACAATTTGTACAGTGTCTCAACTTTTTTGGAATCGGGTTTGTAGTTATTTGGTTTCTATCACACAATTAGGACTGAATTATTGAGCTAGCATCTTCATTATCAGTAACACCATAAGCAATGCAAACCATTGCATTTTGGTTTTGCTTCAGAGCATGAAGGACATACTCACTTATACAGAAGTACACAAACATTCACATTTTGTCATGTAACACATCTGTGATGATGCGATTCAATAAAAAGGTTGTGGTGGAGAAACCCCCCACCTCTTCCTCCTTTTAAAATGATGACAAATTGTCCTCTCTGTGTTTTAGTGTGAGCTCCGGTCTGCGGTTGGCTTGACAATGCAAAATTAAATGTTTTCTTATTTGCTGTAATGATCAACTCAAATTAGTGTGCATGATTAGATACTACCAAGACAAAAAAGCTATTACAAACTGTCTGATCCAACCAATACAACCATATTTTATTCAGCTCTACTTGTATTGTATTAAGCAGCCATTTTGGTTTGCTGGTGTTGCTAATAGTATGTACAGCACTTAACAATAGTTTTTATCTATTCATAGTTTTCTATCTATCTATCTATCTACCTCTTTTACAATTTGTATGACAGAGATGGCATATCATGTCTTTTACACACAAAATATAAGCATAATTGCATTAAATTAGTTAAAAAAAACTATAAATAATGACAAAAGGCAACAATACATCTCTGAAACCTTATAACAGAGGTGTAATATTTAAAATGAGCATTAATATACAAGTAATAATATAGTAATATAAAAGATCTCTCAAGAATCTGTGCCTGACATTTGGATCTTATTCCACATAATAATTTTTCAAATGTTTCCATAGATCTTACACAGGCTGTAATCAGGGTCACCTGTGATGTGAATAAGGAAGGGACACTCTGCACAGCTTTGTATCATTTGCATAATATTAATGAGTGAGTATCTGGGTTACAGGTATTACTTCTCTTTGGCGCTAATGAAGGAGACAAACAGCTTCCTGAAAACCTAATGATGGCAGTCATACAGCCCAAGGCAATGCACTATGCACTTCAGAGTCTCATAGGATGCTGACTAAATTCTGTCTAGTCCAGCTGCTAGTTAGGAAAACAATGGATGGACTGTGTTATTGACCGCTGCTAGTTACATCTGGCCAGCAATCACCCTCACATATGGTATAAATAACATTAGCTAAGAAGGGTACATCAAATCAAGTGCAAAACAATAATTTAGTTCAGTTCTGCACGTAACAGGTGTTTTTTTTTTTCCCCCCTCCTAGACAGAAGAGGTGCAGTCATTAAAAATAAAGCAGCTCATATTTTAGAAGCAGCTGTGATAAACAGACATGTTCGGTTGCTATAGAAACCTCAAGGTTCATATGCCCATCATTACGTTTGGCTTTGAAATCAGTCGAAAAAAGAAATCAAAACAAGACAGACCGAGAGGATGGATGAAAAACAATCAACTTTGTTTACCTACAGCAGTGAACCTATTCACCACATACATGTCTGTGGACATAACTTTGATCATATGGCATTGAATGGTCATGCAACCGAGGACACAAAAAGTCACGTCCATGCTCAAAGGGATGTCTTTACGGGTATTTAGAGCAGTAAACATGTCCAGATCGGGTAGAAAAACATGTTCTGTTCTTGTAGCACTGCTGGAGAAGTGCTGGAAAACATTTTAGCCGTGTTATATTTATAGCCTCTGGTATTAGGACTTCCTTTGCCTTTTCGTAAAGATCAACCTGACTTGCATTATCGTTCTTATCTAGCCACAGAGACCAAACCACTTTTATCTTTGCTGCCTGGAAATTGTCTAAAAAACTGGCCTGAATGGAAAAGAAAAAGCCTTGTGATACTGCATTGAGCCAGAATGTAATTGTTGCATGATCCGCACAAAGGCCTTCTTGTACTGAATTGTTAACACCGATAAAATTGAAATGTGATAGAGCAAGGTGTCGAGATTGAGCCATTCTCAAAGCATGAATGTACTATAAATGTAGTAGGCGTTCAAGAGCTAAATGAGTCACTGGCCTCTTCATGGACATCAGATATCCCACCATCTGTTAAGATCTGGGGGAAGTTAATAGATCAATACAAAACGCTAAACATTAAGAACATTCAAACAATAGCCTCCGTTTGTTATTTTGTTGCATTAACCTCGGCTGTATCACTCTTAAAAATAATGGTTGTTAAAGCAACCACGAGATTGAACTTTAGTTTACACACCTGGCAAATCCACATTTGACAGGTTGATCATGGATGAAAACCGCAAAGACATTTTCAAAATGAATAAAGTGCAGCCGCTTTCTCAGTAACTAATTGTTGGTTGGGAAAGGAAATTAATCAAAAAACCATGATTTGCTGCTTCTTCTAGTTAAAGGCAGATAGTAAATTATAAAATGTGTACACTACTGTTCAAGAGTGAGTTTTATCAACTTTTACAAGTACAATTTTATATTATACTATATTATTCTATGACTGTATTACATCTGTTTTCAATAAATCTGTTCATGTGTACTTTGAATAAATGTGTTGCCAGTGTTGTGTGAGAAGGTTCCCTTAGTGCTGTCAAACGATTAATCGCGATTAATCGCATCCGAAATAAAAGTTTCTTTACATAATATACGTATGTGTACTGTTTATATTTATTATGTATATATAAATACACACACATACATGTATTTATTTAAGAAATATTTACATGTATAATATTTACACATATTATGTAAACACAAACTTTTATTTTGGATGCGATTAATCATGATTAATCATTTGACAGCACTATCGTATTCAGTTTTTCCCTACCTTTTCCTTTTCTATGAGGTTTGCAAGGCAATATTCTTTATGAAGCTGCTTTGGAACTATATATTGTAAAAAGCACAATACATACAAATACAAACTGAAATGATTTTGTGGTTCTTTAGAGATTATAACTCATTCTCTTCTTTAGAAAATATATATCTTTTTATTGGTGCTTTAAAGCAGTGGTTTTCAATCCTTGGCTGTGTTCCACTTCACTTTTAGGCATTCTAAGGTAATGAACCGTTATGTTTTTATTACCTTAGAATGAGCCATTTCTATCTCATACACTGCGGGTCCCCCCTCCATGTCAAGTCACCATTATGTGCCAGCATGTTTCTACAGCAGCCCTAAACGGACAAACTGCTCTACAGAGCGCGTTTAGTCACTATGTTGTTCTTCTTCTGAATCGTTCGTGTTTTTAGAGGCTGCGTGCATCGTCACTACATTGTAGAGCTGCACGATTCTGGATAAAATGAGAATCACGATTTTTTGGTTTCAAATAGAGATCACGATTCTCCCACGATTCTGAATATACAACCAAACAAAATAACATGTAATTTACTAGAGGTTCTGACAAAATATAAATTGCTGACTCTAATTGCTGGAAAATGTTTGAATGAATTATTTAAAAAATGGTTTTGAATGAATTCAATGACTCATTAATAAATACTTGTTTCATTGCTGGATGAATCAGTGTTTTTGAACGAATCTTTTGAATGAATGATTTAATGACAAATACATTTTTTAACAGTCAGTTGTTGCCACCTAGTGGAATCAGATGTAATTGATACAACCGTTATTTGACGTGCCAAGTTCGTTTCAAAAGATAGTTTGCTCTATTTTGATCGCTATTGTAGACATCGGTGTTTAAATACTAACTTAAAACTTATATCTCAGTACTTCTGTGATAATGTGAATATTTGTAACACAGAAATAACTAATGTGTGATTCAAAATGGCTCTCTCTGGCTCTGGCAGCACGAACACAGATTTGAACGTTCCGGTTTGATTTTGTCAAAGGTTTAATAGACGCGGGAGAATCGTTGTCATTAATAAAGTAGGATCGCGTGGGTGCTTGAATCGAGATCGAGATCTTTTTACGATTAATCGTGCAGCTCTACTACGTGGAATATGCACAAAGTAGTAGTAGTAGTAGCAGTAGTAGTAGTAGTAGTCGTCTGGTTTATTAGAAGCATAGACCGTTCTTTGTTAGAAGTAAGAAGAAACCTCATTGCTTCACACAGGCTACTCTCTGCTGTCTCAGACGATGACATCTTTGTGTTGTGTCAGCCAGACGGCCACCGTAGCTTCTCCGAAAGGGAGGGGTGTGCACCGTTAGTTGCAGTTTGCAACCTCACTGCTAGATGCCGCTAAAATTTACACATTGCACCTTTAAGCCCAGTCCCAGAATAAAATGCATGTTTGAGCTGCTTTAACTGAAATCAACTTGCACTGACATATTGTAATTTATGTCAGTGCCATTATTTTGTCTCAAGATGCACACCAGTAATGTTTTTTTTTTTTTTCTAAGGCACGTTTATAAAAGCCCTGTCTGTGAAACCAAGCCTTAGTTTTTAATGGGAGCTTTAATTTTTAAGAGTGTGCTCTCATGGTACAGACTCACCTGTGTACGATGGTGCCAGAGCGGCGTGCGAGCGTCGGGGGACTCCCTCCAGCGCTGGTGCTGGCCGGTGGCTCCCTCCTGGCCCTCAGGGACTGGCTCCTCTGCACCTGCCTGAGCACACTGCTCTTCAGATCCAGCAGTGTCGACATGCTCGTTCACTGTCTGCAGAAAATACCACACATTGCATCAGCTACGCCATAGGAGAGGTGGAAAGGTGACAGAATGAGGGGACGTGTGGGGCCATTATCATAGAGCACATCTCAGAAAGGGGGGAGAGGGGAAACAATTAACCCAGCGTCCACCTCTTGGGCCGACCATTGGCTGTGCTCGCAACAGGCACGATGAGTAATTACAGGCATCATTCCTCCCTCTCGTAATCCAGTTATAAACACGCTTTGCATAGGGCGCATGCGGCTGCTGTCCAGTGTTAATTGACGTACGTGTCAGGCACATTTGTCTTCTGCCACAGAAAGCGGTCATCTGTGTGAGAAGCGAAGCCTGCAATTACTCTCAATGTCAAGACGGCAGCAAATTTTTCACCCGACAGCTCAGATGTGGTGCAGATGGAGATTGTGAGAGTTCAGCAAAGGCTCTTAATACAGTTATGACTGGAACCACAGGCTTAAACTCTAGGCCCTTAACCTGAGGAGTTTGAGAGCACAGAACAGCCACTTCTAGGTACAGACTCACTGGGTACATGATTCACTAGTGAGCCACATTCACTCACATCTTGGAAAAAACGCAACGGCTCTATTCAGAGAAAGAATCAAGGGGGGCGGGGGAGGGGGGGTGTAAGAGACTGACAGAATGAGTGAAAGAGAATATTTTTGATTGAGATGTCACATGCAGATGTACAAATTGTTCTTTCAGCTCATGACAGTTTGCCTTTGTCAAATCTCTAAATGTTACGAGGAGGAGTTCTGAAGCCCTCTGTCATATCAGTTGTTTTCTATGCAATGACTCTATGTTTACATGGAGATCTAGCGTATCCCTGGTGCATTACGTCATAATACTATATCGGATTGCCAGGTTTTTGGAGTTAGGGTATATTTTTCTGAAGATCTTGCATTTTAATTCACTGTAAACCAGTTTGGACCAGTATATTGCAACATCTATGCTGGTTATTGCAGTCCGGCTTGACTAAGTCTTGGATACAGCATGAAGGTGCCTCAAAACACCTTGCACTGGTGAAGAAGATGCAACAAACTGGTAATTCATGCTGGTTACCAGTTGCAGGGTTGCCAGGTTTTCACAACAAAACCCGCCCAATTGCTACTCCAAACTAATCCAAAATAAGCCCAATCCCCCCGGTAAAATTAGCATTCCAGGGGTTAATTATCATGTTATTTGGGGTCGCTTCAACTCGCGGACATGAAAAACAACCCGCGGCAACAGTGTTAAAGTAGCCCAATTCCTTGGGAAAACCGCAGACTTTGCAACACTGACCAATTTAGCTAGTTTAGGCCATTTGCAGGGTTGTTTTGAATCTAACCGTCCTGAAAAAAAAAAAACCAACAAAAAAAAACATCTTAGCCTAAGGATTCAATCCTGCTCCTACAGGACCACCTTCCTGCATATTCCTGATTAACTGGTTTAGATGTGTTTATTTGGGGTTTGGAGCTAAACTTTGCAGGACAGTGGCCCTGCAGTAGCCTATGCTGGTTGCTGGTAGGGATGAACAGTTTTTCCCAGAATGAGTCTGATACTGATACTTTCATTTTTAGTACTTGCCAGTACAGAGTACCGATACCTGTATTTTCATTGCATTTTCATTTTGAAAAATATCGGGCAGAGAAACCAAAAGAATATGAATCAAATTAGTTTGCTTAGCAAATAGATATTTCCTTCATTATTTTCACGCCTAATTAATTATGCCTGTTAAAATGTATTGTAGGAGCTACAGTTACTTTCACTGTTAATATTGCTGTTAATCAGATTTTATCTTTAATTTAATAGCACAGTAAATATTTAGAGCTGCTCCAGCAGGGCTCAACATTAAGGATTTTTTTTTTTTTTTTTCTACAGGCCTGGTTGGGCCAGTAGTTCAAATTTTTAGATACCAGTGAAGCATGACAATTTTCAGGTGCAGAAATGAATAAGGTATACAAATGTAAAATAATACTGCATAGTCTTCGCTGTATAAAATAAATATAGATTAATCATTATTAAAGTTACAAAAGTTATTCAGTCAAGAGCAGTGAGTGATTTTCTCTTTGTCTTTTGTTGTTAGATTAGCATTGAGGACAAAGACAGCAGTAGGTTTATTAGGCTGCTGTCACTTTAAGAGCTGCACGTATCCAACATACTGTTACACACGTGTATTCTTTCTCAACTGTTAACGCTCACTTAAGACTTAACCTACTGTAACGCGTGTGTGGGTTATATGCTAGCTTCACAGTTCTTACCCAGTGCTGTTTTGTGGGTTCTTCTTGGCTTTGTTCTGTCGATCAGTTTATCACCGCTATATGGTGGACACTGACAAGGAGCTCTGGTGATCACAACACTTGTTTTATTGAACATTTGGAGGTGAACATCATGAATTGGCCACAGCCGATTAAAGAGTGCATCTCATCTCTCTCTCCGCTATCACAACTGCCGCAAAGACTGTTCTCTTCTGTGATCTAAATCATGAGGTGCTGTTCTCACAATATTATCCCCCAAATACTATTTAAAATAATAGAACATTATTTATAACCTTTAATTTCACTCCCTACACTACTATGTTTCAAAAGGACACTTACCTATACGAGCATTTTGACATAATTTTGTGTGAATTTGTCCATTCATGTGCAAGAAGACATGAAAGAGAACTCAATTTAATAGGTTACTCGCACGCTGTCTGAGAGGCAGCTTTCTGGGTGCGTGCTTCAGATGTTTTACACGTGGCATGATATTTTTTTTTTTTTGTATTGGAGCATTTTAATGAGTACGAGTACACAAGCGCAGTGTCGGGCCTAAAACTTTGCCAAACTAAATGACTGAAGATCACACGCTATCCAGACTTTAAAGATGTTCTGAACACAACAAACTCATGCATGAAACATGCAGCTCGTTGCTAGAAGATGCCTGACAAATGAAAACAATGTGGTCCAAAATCAGCTCAAATTATCAAACATGTTTGAAATCCTAAACTAGCGTCAACTTGTCCAGACTGCAAATCAGGGCAAAAATCTGGGCAAAAGCGGTATAATGTATTCCCACCTTTGGTTTGGTTTATGATCATGTCTGGTTTCTCTCAGCTTGATTAATCCTGCAAGACATGGGAAGATGATGTGTTTGCTTTTCACCTTCCTTTAATCTGACCAGACGTGCATTAAGAAATGTTGAAAGATGAAACAAAGCAAAGCAGTCTATCAGACTCCCAGCATCTTTCTCGACTCCCTCCACAGAGCAGATTCCACCAGTCGCTGTGCTGGAATCGAGCGTAATGTGCATCGAAGGGCACCGCAGTGCATTCACCTGAATTCTCAGCTCTTGCTGGTGGCAATTAGCACCAGGCCACCGAGCAGCTGCTTCCCAGGTGAACTCATTTCAATTACGCACTTCGCCACCTGAATTGAATGTCACTCCGTCTCAGTCATCAGCTCCCATGAAAAGCGAGAACTGACATGCTACCAAACACAAGACAACAGCTGCCAAGGAAACGTTGCCATGGCCGAGAGCAGGAACATCAGCTCCTTCTCACCAGGTCGTCCCCGCTGAGCTGCTGTCCCTCGCAAAGGCTCTTAGGCCACGTGAATGACACCGCTGCTCAATAGAGATGGTAAGCCTGGCAGTCAAAGGCTTCTCCGCTGGGGACGGCGGGTCTCTATGGTAACGGTTGAGCGAGAGGAACGGCCAATGCAGGTACACAGGATTCAACAAAAGCTGCACAAATCAAGCTCTTGTTTTGCTTATATCACCTTTTGTTGGGGCATTTGAGCTGGCAACACAGACCAGAGGATTCTGGGAAAGATTCAACATAATTTTCTATTCCTAAACTTGAAAGTAAAAGTTAAGAGCGCCCCCAGCAGATTGCTGATATGCTTCTCTCCTTAGCTTCAGGTTTATCGATTTCAATTTCGCCAATTGCTACTAAATTGTTTTATTGATTTCATAATCTTCTTTTACATAGATTCCCACTCTCATTCATATACAAAGGCTGACCGACTGCTTTGGCATATGGATTTTCATTCTCATTCATAGAGATGAGTTAACCTTCTGATCTTTGTCAAGCGAAATGAGGCAGGGCTGCTGTATAATGCTTTCGCCAGTCTGACACACGAGCCTCACCAGTGCCTGTTCCTCAGCCTTCATTTATTTGTGGCAAATTCTTTCTGACAAGATGTGTCATCCCAAGAAGACCTTTCAGACTACAATGAGGTTTTTCAGGTCAGTATTTACCTTTTTATGTGAGATGTGAGCCTCCAATAGCCATATGTCACTAAATAGACCATGTTGTATGATTCTGGTTTCATCAGATAGCAAATAAAGTTCTGTACTGCATTACTTTGGAGATATTTCAACATAAATCTTATGTGCTGGGACCGTCTGAATGCTCTTTACACTATTTCCTATTTATTCTCTCTGCCCGCTAATCCAACAGGAACACTGTTTTCATAATAATTTATGATGGCGGGCCCTGTGATTGTCATTGACGCAATCACCGCTCTCTTCTCTCACAATGAAGTCTTTCTGGATAAGCACTGAGAGACGGCCCATAACCGTGCCTCCTGTATTTCATAAATTGGAGAAATGTCAAGTGTCCTTCTCATTATGAAGCTCTGAATGGTGGGGTAAAAGGTTGCCTGTAAGGGTGCCAATTTTTTCACTTCAATAATGAAATGATATACACATAAATTTAATATTTTAACCTGCCTAGACAGAATGTAATCCAATCAAATCAGACCCACAATTCTTTCCCAAAACGTGTCATCTTTATTGGTTGTGTGGGTGTGGAATACCCTGAGCTTTTCCCCCCAAGTGAGACCTATGAGTCAAAGCAGTTTCTAACCTGACTGACGAAAGACAGATACTGCTGATCAGTGCAGAAGAGGGGCAGAGCTGGTGCTGCAGGTATGTGACATGGGTTTGCTTGTGTTATGCCAAATCAAAAGTGTGACAGCAAAAGACTTTTGACAGCTCCCAGGCTTTCATGACAAAGGCAGTTTCTTTCAGTTTTTCCCCCTCCGTTTGGCATGAAACATTCGTATAGTGTTGGGGGTAACGCATAACAAGTTACATAATCAGATTACTTTTTTCAAGTAACTAGTAATGTATTACTTTTACATTTACACCAAATATCTGAGTTACTTTTTCAAATAACTCAAGTTACTTTGTTTTCCCATTTATTGACTGACAACTCTCCTGTTTCCATGTTAAGAGAAATCAGGAGAAAGTGCAGAGGCATGGTTATTCTAGACTAGTTCTAGATTATATGTGGGCATACATTTAATCATTTACTTCTTCTCCAGCATCCTATTCTTCTTTAATCCAGAATGGAGCACAGCTGAAGGGTTTGTTTGGGCTGCGCCCTCTACTGTACAGGCGTGAATTTGCATTTCCTTCAGCCTGAGGCTTATTCATTTCACTTTTGGTGTGAAAGGGCCTTTACATTTGCCAAAAATAGAACTTTTTTGTTGTTATAAAAACAAATAAACAAACAGCCCAGTCCAGACGAGAAAAAGTAAAGCAATATTGTAATGCATTACTTTTAAAAGTAACTTTCCCCAACACTGTTTGTAGTCATCCAGTTTGAAATGTTGACTACAAACTCTGAGGTTTTTAAAATTTCCCGTCACAGTGTTCTTTCCATATTTACCATTCTTTAGTCACTGCCTACCACAGGCTGGATCCTTTACTGGAAACCAAAAGTAACTCACTCCCGCTAAATGTGACCTATTTGAATTCTTGCACACAGGAACAATACATTTCGACACCAATTAAGACTAAAAGTTTGCTAAGAAGTATTTCCTACTAAAGCAAGGCAGTTTTTGACTTTGGTCAAGCGTATCCACAGCAGACTGGTGGGAGTGGCCTTGGACGGCAATATGCCCAGTGCATTATGGGAGTTGAAGTTCACCTACCTATTTGGCAAAAGGGAAGACAACAGCCTTTTCTTGGTTTTCTCTAGTCAGGTAGCACCGATTTCAACATTTTTCACAACAAGGCTGTATTTAATTGATCAAAAATACATATATAGTACTGTACTGTGAAATTGGACATACCTCTTTTGTCACATGCTGTTTTTCACCTACTATATAGTAATAAGGGAAGTATGTGATTTTGCGGTTTAATGCGGTTGGTTTGGTGGGGGGTAATTGAGAATGAATGGGGGAAATTCATGTAAGAGGAGGCAATGCCTCCGTCACACTATGATTGGATATGATTTGTTCGTGCAATAAATCCTGCCTCATGTTTTCATGCGTGGTCACGAAATGGTCTGAATAATTGAAATTATGATGTTAATAGGAGGACTAATTAAAAAGTACCTGTAAATGGCCTGAAAACATGATGACTGTCTGTGTGTGTGTGTGTGTGTGTGTGTGTGTGTGTGTGTGTGTGTGTGTGTGTGTGTGTGTGTGTGTGTGTGTGTGTGTGTGTGTGTGTGTGTGTGTTATGGGGGGGGTTAGTGAGCAATCAGCTTGGTGTAATTAAAGGTACATCTTCATGTCTATGACCAGTGTTTACTGAACTGGATGACTAATAAAAATAAGTTAAGAACAGCTAAACATCAGTTCACAAATAAAATATAAGCCTATTGTTTAAACTGTTAATGCATTAGTTAATATTTTAAACATATATAAATATGTTTATTTAACCAGGGAAATGTGACATATATATATATATATATATATATATATATATATGTGTGTGTGTGTGTGATATATATCATAAACATTAAACATTTCAAATTGACAGAAGGTGAAATTGTCTTTTAGCAGAACATTATCTGCATACAAAGACTACACAGAGGTAGATTTCGAAATTGCTTCAAAATTATTTCAGTATAATATAAGTCAAAAGGAAAATATCTCTGGTTTGATGGGAATGAATTGGTACTTACTACTACTGCTGGGCTGTGGGGGTCCTAAGACAAAAAAAGGTTAGGAAACACTAATGCAGGGCAGGTAGCACAGGGGAGGAACCGGGCTCATATCATTACGATCTAGGAGCCGATAAGACCAATAATCCTTCAGACTGTGATAAAGGTGTATGGGGCCATCAGGGGATCTATGCCAGCTTATTCCCCACTAGGCCATTTTCACAGAGCCAATCTGCAGTGTTGATCAACGTTAACGTCAAGCATAGTACCACAGAGACGTTTCACAATTGGGATCGATCCGACTCGAAGACCTATTGGTCTCTCTGAAATGAAACTAAATAAGAATAGTTATAGTTCTGTCTGTCCAAGATGCATTTGAGCGTCGACGTTTGCACTCAACATGTGATGGAACAAATCAGATAAGACATCCAGTGACACAGTCTTTTACTCCGAGTGTGTTGTGTAACTGGATGCTAAACAATGACAGAAGTGAAATATTAGCCCTGTTCCAAAACCTAGTAAGCTGCATCACTGCCTACATAGGCAACTTGCCTGTAAGTCAGCATCCTAACCATCATGGCACATCAAATGATTTTAAAAACTCTCCACATAAGCCAAGCACACACTACAAGACTGAAAATATCTCCCTGCAGGCACTAAAAGACTCAGTTTCTCGTCTCCTGGTGTGCGCACACTATACAAGTGATCGCTGACTAGGTGCGTTCTTCTCCCTGATCCTTGAATACATTCTCACACAAATTTGAAGGCATACAAACGGGACAGCTGATTCTTGACAACATGTCAACATGCAGTCATCTCAAGTCAGCTTGTTAGATGAACTTCATTGGATGGCGAGCACTGTGATCTGTGACTATTTGCTGCAAACTAGTCATCAGCTTAAATCAATCAACATGTTTGAGTCCTGTACTGTGTATTTAGCTATAGGCAGCAACGTAAATAGCTCTCTGTATAGGAGACTGGACACACACAACTGATTTCAATAGAGTTTGATATTGTTGCTGAGGTAACACTGCAATATACTTAAGCATAAAAAAAAAAAAAAATGTTGAGTAAAATATTACCTGATGTTTTTTTATTACATATTATTTCATTTTTATTTATTTGAAGATCTATGGATCTAACTATGGACTTTTTTTCAAATTGACTTGAAAATTGAGATGCAGTGTCTTTGTTCAAAGTACTATCATTGTTTTTCATATCTTAAAAAAACATGGCCGCCATTGACCAATCAAATACAAAGTTCTGTCATGAAGGTACAGCCTGATAGGTCCTTAACTCAATCTGCTTGCAATCACATCATTCTCTATCTCTCACTGCTCAACCCTCAAATACTTGGTCAGAATTTGCTGTAGCAGTGCAGCACGCTTTCAGAAACCCTCCACCTTCCCCAGCTCCACCTGTCTAGATCTGCTATGGGTAATTCATGTACGCTATATTGTACAGAAGCAGCATGTCTTACTTGCTCACAGCAGCATGTCGTGTATGCAGGGCCTAAAATTAACACTCGCCAAATGAGAGTAAAAATCGACATTGGCGAATATATGAAATTGTGTCAGTCACCAGTTGGCCAGTAACAGTTTTTTTAACTCTAACAATGCAATGTTGTGAGAACATGAACGTGAACAATGCTCTGTACATTTGACAAGTCAGTGCTGCATCATCATGAAAGTTTCAGCCTTTCCAATGTAAATAGGCACTTTAAGCAACAGCTGTTGATGGAACTGCCGACTGTCAACTGCAGTAGCTAAAGAACACAAAAAAGTGGCTAAGCAACAACAAAGAGGACGAGTAACGGATCATTAAATCATTTGACATAGTAAAAAATAAATTACATTTAAATAAAAGCAAGTGAATGTTGCATTTGGCATTAAATGACATACATATTCAATTAAAATGCCACAAAACCATAAAACATAACATTTACTTACCTAATCTCTCACGTATTATCAGTTACAGTAGAAAGTCAAGAAGTAGCAGTTAAATTTGCGCATGCACAACAGAACGCCGTTGCCGTTGTATCAGCAGCTGCTGCTTAAAGTCCCTAATATTGTTGGAATACGCGAAAGGGAATTCGTAACTCATGCGCTCTGTGGGAAGTTTAAACATCCGCCCTGAAAGGCGTGTCTCACAGCAAAGTTGAGCTCTCTTTCATGCCTTCCTGTGCTTCAATAGACAAATTCACTCAAAGTTATGACAAAAAAATGCCCGTTTTGGTGGGTATCCTAGTAAATAGTAATACAATAAATCGCCGCTATAAATCGAGAAATGATTTTGGATTCGATTTTCTGAATGCATCACGATTCTCGCTCTAATCAATTCTGAGCTTTTTTTTTAACAGCAGATGGCACTGCATGCTTTAGAAACAGCCTATAAAATAATCATTCATAAAGTTTGAAAAAGTTTAAGCGAATTACAAGGGTGTTTGCAGTGGGCTGTTTACATTAATCTCGCGTCATAAAAGCTTTCTGAGGTGCAAGTACATTCTCAGACTCAGCCGAACGCACGAGCGCTCTTCTTCATGAGCATTTGAGCGTGAGGTTGAAAACTAGCCTAGAGCGCCATCTGCTGTTACAAACTAAGCTCAGAATTGATTTGATAGAGAATCACGATGCATTTGGAATCGATTCAGAATCATTTCTCGATTTATTGCAACGATTTATTGTCCCAGCCCTAGTAAATAGTCGGTTATGTCTTAAGTGCACACAAACACAAAACGCGTAATCTGTGTGTGAATACAGTCTTAAAGTGACAGCAGCCTAATAACCCTGCTACTGTCTGCATTTTTAATGTTAATCAAACAACAAAGGACAAAGAAAAAAATCACTCACTGCTCTTGAACTTTTACAAAAAGTCCACTTCATAGCATAATATCATTGGAAATTTACCATGTGATGCTTATTTCATATGACAGAATAAAACAATAACATTACAGATTTATGTTAACATTTACAGTCATGGTTTTAACAGGCCACTGTTAGAATAAGAGTGGAATATTTATAAGTACTCAAATCAACAGCAACTTTCAAGAAGCCTTTTTAAATTAAGCAGTAAATGTCACTCTACTAAAGTGGAGCAGCTGATTATTGGCTAAAATAAAGGGTAAATGATGACGATCCATCATGATTTTAGAGAGGGATGAAAAATGGATAGACTTTTGCAAGCTAACAGCTCTAATAAAATACAGTTTAACTTCAAATTAAAGGATTATTAAATTCCGAAACGGCATCTGACTGCAGCGCATTAAAACACATAGTCGCTGGAATAAAAGTAAGACAATTCCACTTGTCTTTCTATAGCTGTACTGAGACGTTCACAGCAACTCACAGAAAGACAGATGAGAGAATGGAGTGCTGTCTTTCACCTGTGGCAGGAAGCTCTGCTCACACGTCTGCTCGAGCCACCATTAAGAACAGCACAGATTTAAACTGTCAATCAGAGACCAAAGGGAAGTCTGCCGAGCTTTCACATTCAATTACACTAGGACAAGCTCATGTCTGAGCACTTGCTTCTCTATGGAAAAAGAAAAAGATGTATTTTTCATCTTGATACCTCAATCTTGTATATGATATTTCTGAGGTGTCAACCATTTATTAAATGATGTTTACAATGAATACAAACGATAAACCTTTATTAAAACCATAGAGAATTTGCGAATTCACTAAAATCATCAAAGTTGTTATTTAAAACACTGTTATGAATAAACGGCACTTAATCTAACCATCTATTAAGTTGTTTAGGTCCAATTTGCCATTTAATTCTAAAGCATTTTTTTTCTATGAGATTTTTATTTTTTATTTTTTTGCATTGAACTGAAAAGTTTTTGCACTGTGTTTAAATGAATATACTACTTATAAATTATAATTTGATTTATAATTTGCTTCTCGGATTGTCAACCTTATCTTCTGTCTATATGTGTTGTTGTCTTGGAAACTAACTCCCTTGTGCACCATCAACACATTACTCGGGGGTAAAATTGAGTACGTGTTCGCATTTTTATAGTTACTCTAAGTTATCCAGACACACGTCTTTCAATTATTCCTGCATTATTTCTACTTTTGGTAGTTGAAACTTGCACATATTTTACATTTCTGATTTGGAAAACAAAATATTTTTAGATTGTGGGCTGTTTTATACTATTTAATTCATTATCATTTACAATCTGGACAACTGAACATGAACACTGCATCACCTAATACACCAACAAAACACATAAAACCATAATTCATTTACTTTTGTCTAGTGACTGCTCTTTGAATATGACAGAAGCAAGATGATGGTTCAGTTTCTGGGCATTTTTTTTCTTCTTCTTTTTTTTTCATTGTCAGTCAATCTAGACAAAAAAGCGCCCTCTGAGAGCTACTTTACCACCCATAACATCTGTTGAGACATAGCTACAGGTGTTTAACTATAAGACATAAACAGATTTGAACGCAGCAACATTAAATCAAATGCTTTAAAAATCTCAAGCAATTCTTTAATGTATCTAAAACGCAATTCAAACCCACAATAAGCCATTAAGCAGACTAAAATACAAATATTATGATTTAGTTTAGTAGAGAAATCCTGTAACAACATGAGTGAGGTATAAAGCAAGACTAAACAACATATACACTTGTACTCTCAGAAAATAGATTAAGCTAGTAGCCTAATATTTCCCGCTCATGCTTATTAGTCTATAATTCCCAATGTTAAATTAATGAATATCATTCACGCAGCACAATGCACGTATAAATCCATAGAAATGTGTCTCACCTGTGGATTTCTCATTCACTGCTGTGCGATGCGCGCGCGACTGTTTCCGTGCGTCTCAGACTTTTCTTCTCCCATCGAAATCTACGCAACTGGTTGGTGGTATATCTCTTTAAGACGGGAGATGTCAACTAAGCAATAAACGTTAATTTGTCCTCATCTGATGACAGGAAAACGTTTTAATTTCTCCGAGACGTTTCCGTCTGCTCTCGTGCGCACCGGTATAATCCATATATGGTAAAGGGAAGTGCAAGTCTACTTTGCATGCCTCGAGCTGTTGCTGAGGGGCTGTCAGCCGCTTTGCCAAGAAAGAACGGCTTTGCCGTGTTTTATACTATTACAGAACAAGAGTCTGTTTCTTTTTTATGTGTAGTCCAGGTACTATAACATTAAATAAATGACAAGCATATCACAGACTTGTATGGAAAACCATAAACAGCAGGTAAAAACGTACAGAAAGTGTGGATATTTGTAGCTACAGCAAGTCAGTTGCTTTATATAGGGAATAATAGATTCTCTATAATGGTTGCATGAGTGTTGCCTGCCAAACAGATGAATATCACAATTTGGACAGCCTACAATTTTATAAATCAGCCTAATAATTGACTCTGCCTTAACTGTGGGTTTTGCGTACTGTGCCAATGCATAACTAGGGCAAATTTCACAAAATCTCCATAAAACCTCTAGGCTATTGTTTTCCGAGCTCACAGAAAGAAAGCCACAGCCAAGACTTGGCATTTATGTAGGTCTCCTCTATTTTGTTCCAATTAGACAAACCAGTAGGAGGAGGTGCTACCCTGCAGACAGTAGATCTGAGACATTTATTAGTATGAGTAAAACAGAAGCGTGGACCCAAGCTCCCAAACAGTGCGGTGACTCATACTGTCACAGACCAAACGTGTGAGAGCCTTGTGTTCATGCACATGTGTGTGAGAATATGATGAAACATGATGTTTTTAGTGCTCGGAGCAAAGGAACAAAGGCACAGAACATAGAGGAGTCCTTGCAGATAGCAAGAGGAAAATTACCTCCATTCTCAGATATTGTTATTATTCTTTAGTGTTGTCTCCAGACAGGTTTCATTTAAATGTTCACATGTGACAGGCTAATATAGATGGGGTGTTCTTTCAAATTGGCCCACTTCTTGATTAATATAGGCTGATCTTATTGAGCTGTGGTTATTGATTACCGGTCTTTCAACATGGGAAACTAGATTAGAAATAGATTAGTGTCAACATAGCTATTGGACTAGCCAACGTCAGGCTCAATAGACAAATCTGGCAAGCCAATTCAGGAAATTAAATGCAATCTTTGCCAAATGCCAGTTGTTAATTTTGTTTAAAGTCCCACAAAGGGGCTTTTAGGCTCAAGCAGAACCCCAGGTGATTCAGTCATCGGCCATTTTTGTGGAGAGCACCTGGGGTTCGAGACCTACCTTAATATCGCAATTGTTGCTCCTACAGCAATCAGTTTGAATAGAGAGGGAATAAAGACATTAGTCTAATTAATTCTGCTCATTTTTTTTTTTTTTTTTGTCTCAGAAAAAGACCTTCGCACTCCTTTAAAAACAATGTCTCAAACTCTGCTCTGATTTGTTGCTAAGTTGCCAGTGTCTGCAATTAGACGTCAGATTTCAGTATGAACTCAATTTTTTGAAATCTAATCCAAATGATCTGAGTTATGCCAACCAAATTCATTTTACACCTCTTTACTCTTCCCGTGTCAACAATTGTCTTTTTTATTTTTCATCATGAATTTTAGGGGAAACTTTTGACACAAAATTGATATTTAGACTCTTAATAATAAAGTTTTCAGAGTGATGCCATGTGCTCCTAAGGTTCTTTATTGAGAATGATGGTTCCGTGAAGAATGTTCAGCATCAGTGGAAACTTTCCATTCCAAAAACGTTTCTTTATAGTGGAAAAAAGATTCTTTAGATTTTTAAAATGTTCTTCACACTGAATCTTTTCAGAACACTGAAAGGTTGGGGAACCAAAAATCGTTCCTCTATGGTATTGCTGTAAAAAAAAAAAAACTTAATTGGAACCTTTTTTTGGAACCATTTTTAAGAATAGAACTACAATTTTTGGTTTCCCAAAGAACCTTTCAGTGAAAAATTCTTAAAAGAACCATTTTTTTCTTGTGTGGATAACATTTTTAATAATCTAAAGAACATTTTAAAGAACCTTTTGTGGAGTGGAAAGGCTATATAGATGTTAAAGATGTCCTTTGTGGAACCAGAGATGCTAATAAAGATCTTTAATTGTTGCAGAGTGTTGTTGAGAAAGCAGAATTAATACTGAGTTCTGTTGAATTGATCTCAAACCTTGTGTACATGCTTTTTTTTTGTAAAGAAGAGGTAAAAGTAGAATGATTTGGAGATCCTCTGAAGATCAGATGTTTCTAGACTTGATTCAATTTGTGTCTTTTATTGCTACCTCAGACCCTGTCTCAGGGCGCAAGTCCTGATTTTGGCGAGTTAGACGTGTTCCTGGGTCAACATATTTTGTTGATCCTGGAATAACTTTCCTGCACAAAAATTTTATCATCCCTACCCCTAAACCTAACCCTACCCATAAGTTATCCCTAAATCAGAGGGAAATGATAAATAACACTGATGTAGAAGCACCTAACCCTGGTTGTAAGAATAAAGACATAAACAGAAAACTTATCTCTCAAATCTGATTGGTTCACTGGAATGTTATTCCAGGATCAACAAATATTTTGATTCAGGAACATGTTGTAGGCTACTTGTTAAAATTAGGTTCTGCGTCTCAGGACGTTTCACTATTTGTCATCCAAGTATGAAGCCTCAGAATTCACGACCAAGAGGCAACACAAAGTGTCACTTCCCCCCCTCCGGCTCATTCCTTACACCCCACCACCATGCGTACCCCTCACCCATCTACACCACCCACGTCTCCACTGCCTTTCCTCACGACTATAAATAGGCTCGGACACATTAATTACGTAGCTGCTGGGGTGAGGTGCCTCTCAGTACACTGAAATTATTCTTTAGCGGAGCCAATAAAACAAAGCACCAGCCAGGCATCTCTTCTCAGCCAAGGATTTCCAAATGGCTGGAAGAAGCTCTAAACAGCTTTACCTGCACACAAGAAGGTGGGAATGGGGGATGTATCCAACGGTTATTTACTTCATTGATTTCACAGCTGCGCTGAAATCGTAGCACCTGGATTGAATGGTGGAATGGATTGGGATTGTTCTTAGGGAAGCTGTTTTAAAACTGCAGCTTTTCAAGAGACAAGATAACCACAATTAAAGTACAGTCAGGTTACTGTTTTGAACAAGTAGTTAGCTACGCTAAAAGCTACAAACAAAAATTAGCTAACTACTCTAAAGTTACTTAAGAAGAAATTTTTACTTTATGGTAATTTATAATTTATAGAACACCACTGCTCACCCTCATTATGCATTTGGGTCCATTCTGACCCTGAAGAGATACATAAAACAAAAATATTTTTAGTATGTAAACCAAACTATCAAAATACACTTTTTTTTTTTTTAATTAAGAGATATGACCATTAAAGGGTTAGTTCACCCAAAAATGAAAATAATGTAATTTATTACTCACCCTCATGTCGTTCTACACCCATAAGACCTTTGTTCATCTTCAGAACACAAATTAAGATATTTTTGATGAAATCCGATGGCTCAGTGAGGCCTGCATTGACAGCAATGTCACCAAACCTCTCAAGATCCAGAAAGGTACTAAAGACATCATAAAACAGTTCATGTGACTACAGTGGTTCTACCTTAATATTATAAAGCAACGAGAATACTTCACATGAACTGTTTTAAATATGTTTTAAGTACCTTTCTGGATCTTGAGAGGTTCGGTGACATTGCTGGCAATGTAGGTCTCAGTGAGCCATCGGATTTCATCAAAAATATCTTAATTTGTGTTCTGAAGATGAACGAAGGTCTTACGGGTGTAGAACGACATGAGGGTGAGTAATTAATGACATTATTTTCATTTTTGTGTGAACTAACCCTTTAAAAAAAAAAAGTTATACTTTCTCGCTTCGGGTCCATTTCAACCTGTGGATCAAATGAGGCTTTACACATTATGCAGACCTTTTTCTGATATATGAGTTAGATTTGTCTCAGAAATACTTTCGTAAAATATATGTAGCCTCTTTTCCATATCTCACACACACTTTTGTAACTCAATTTTGTTGATAAACATGAATATGCATGCTTATTGATTGACCATTGCAGCATGAAATATGTTCTTTTTTATCAAAGTGAACATTTATGCAAGTAAAATGTATTTATTTTCATTAAAAACATTATAAAGTAACATTTATGTTGCTTTAATGTTGTTTTGTTTGAAAAAGAAAATGTAGGTTTCATAAATTTGATTGTTTTTTAGCACACTGTTTAGATTTAATTAAATTATTTATATTACCTAAATAAGATGATACAGTTAATTCTTAGATATTTAAGATTTCTCATGAATATTGAAAATATATACATTTTTTCTTGTATCAGAGTGTTTCTTCTTCTTCTGGAGTTCATGTGAAATTTTACATTTCAAAACCCAAGAATGTCTGTTGGGGAGCATCAAAATAAAGTGTTAGAAGATATTAAGCAGACAGTCTACTAATATTCTAATGACTGGTAGTATGTTGCAAAGTTACTTATAGTAGAATGTCTAAAGTGGACTATCGAAATAGTGTTACCAAAATAGCTTGTTACAGAAAAAACTGCACTCCAGTTTAACTAATATGGCTGTTAGTAGCATTGCTACTTTTAGTTAGTTATTCCTCAGCATGGAGCACCTATAAAGCACGGAAAAACTAAAGTTACAGCTTACAGCTCATTCTATTATGACACATTTGTTTCCACTGCTGAGTGGCTACATCTAATGTGTCCAATTTAGTCATTTATAAATGCATTAGCACTGAAACATATTTCCCACAACAAATAAAACATGTTAAAAGTCATAAAAACCATAATTAAGAGTTGGAGCCACTGTTATTGAGCCATTATAGCCAATGTAATGAGCTCCATTGGACTACAGCATTCACGTTTCTTTCTTTTTGAGCGAATGCTAAGTGGTTGGGTCAGAATGAATTAGATTTGAACAGGATGCTACTGTGTTGTGTTCCTGCAAATGCTGAGTGCTTGTAACACGGAGAATTAGGGCCTGCACTTTATAAATAGCCAGTCATCGCAATTGATGGGTCCTTTGAAGCTCTAGAGGTTTCCACTTCCACCAGCCCACTTGTGGTGCTGCGTACTGTTTTGTATTAAAATACATCACAGTTTGAAAGGATCAAATGGAAATATTTCTTTCAAGCTTCCTTCATCGCTTGCACTCGATGCTTTCATGGGTCGAATCGTCATCGCACAGACGTCTCCTCTTTTGTGTAATTGGAAGCGCTCATTTATTAGGAGGTTCTTCAATGCCGTTACAAGTGATCATGATAGAGCCTCTTCAAATGTTACATAATCTAAAAACAACAACAAAAAAACAGCATCAGATAGAAAGTTGCGATCTTGCAGAAGCCCGTTTCCACCTCAGAGTGAAAAACTGAGCTCAAGTTTACAATAAGAAATAAAGAGATCACATTTCAAGATATAAACTCACAGCTGGGATATATAAAGTTGCAATTACGAAATATTAATTCACAGCTGGTTAAAATAATAATAATTGCAATTACCTTTTTTAACTCAGCAGCAGAAGCAGGCTTCTATACTTCCTTTAAGGTAAGCCAGAAGGAGCTGAAATAGATTTTAATGAAATAGTTTCAAGAGCCTACAATATAAAAATACATGTTAATAATGACTCCCATGGTCTAATCAGCGGCAATAGCAATTTAGCTCTGCCAGTTACCAAATATAAGTGCCTGCATACTTTTTACATTAATTATTTTGGTTGTACAAAGCATCTGTTCATTAAAAATACAGCACTGTCAAATGTTGTGCATGTTGCTAATTAAATAAGTCTGTTATTAGTACCTGGATGAAGCTGAAATCACATTTCATGAGTCATTCATGCAGAAATCTAGTTAATTCGAAGGGCTTCACGAACGTCAAGTCTAAGTTGATGAAAAACAAAGCTCAGCTCTATAAACAGTAAGACGCAAATACAGGAAAGTTATTTCTTGATATTAAAATGACTCATATATTTGAACTAAGGCATCAATATATGCAGAGAACTTCTATTCCCACCTAATAAAGGACAGCTTCTTGACATTATATAATGTGTGGTAGATCCCCTCAGTGGACAACTGGAGATTACTGTTAAGTGTTAAAGGTTCAGAATGACCCTTCCGTCTGTTTCCATGGGCACATCATTAGTGCACCGCCCCGGCTGGCACAGACTAAAACAACAGCATAATACAACTACAGGCGGGTATGGGAATGGACAGTGCTGGGTAGATTACTTACAAATTGTAATCAGTTACTGATTACAAATTACATGACAAAAACTGTAATTAGTAACATAACACATCACATTACACATTTAAGGTAATGTAATCTTTTTGATTACTTTTAGATTACTTTTGACCAAACTCAATTCTCACATTGATTGAATAGGATAATCTTGAACCATATTGATATAAAATACAAAGAAAAGGAAAATATATAAAACACAAGGATGCATCAAAGGAATTCCTCTTCCTGGTCTCGGACTGTGACACCTGAAAATGTATAATTTGTCATTCAGTGATTCCTAAATCGATATTATATGCAGCGATTCTAGATAGTCATTTAAAATTGAAATAGATGACAGGAGTAAAAGGTCTAAATGGCAATCAGCATTTATGAAACGTGACTGAGAAAAATAATCAACGCCACCGTTTTCAAAGACTCAGAAAGGCATGAGTTGCATCAGTGTCGAGGATGTGTGTAGAGCAGTGTTAATGATTTAATTTGCATTGCAGAACTGTCATTTGCATTGTGTGTTAATCTTATTTAACCAGCTAATCAAAGATGGCAATCAAAAAGGTTACTGTAAGAAACCCCTCAAGACACACAAATTACTCTAAAAGCTTCTGAGGACATTCTTATATTCGACATTATTAGCAAAATGCAGATTGATTCATATGGTTCCAAAAGCCCATTGTGTCATGAATGGATGGAGAATATTACTCTCCAATTAGATCTCAAGAAAACATGAGCCATTTTCCATTATAAATAAAGCCAGCACAATGCTAGTGCATTGTTATGCGGTTGCTAAGGTGTTCTGAGTGGTTGTTAGGCCATTTTTGTGGTTGCTGTGGTGTGCTGGTTGGTTGCTAGATGGCTAGTCACAAGCCCAAGAAAAAAAGAGCCCATTTCAAAGCTTCTATGATATTTAAAACCCTATAGATGGCTAAGGACTTTCATTGTAGGCTATAATTCAATGGGATTTTTCCACTCATTTATCATCCGCTGGTCAAACTCTTAACTTAGATCATGCGGAAAGGTATAGCACACCTTTGATAACAATCTGCAAGATTTAAGCACAATTCATACCTATAGCACAAACAGGATGAGTTGCATACCAAGAATCGTAAGCTTTTTGAAAAATCTCACAAATATGAGCAATAGTAATGATGTTTGCCTTAGCAACCAACACCAATTATATAGTGACAGCTTTAGTAATGCTGAGTTTTTGTTATAAAAAAAAGTTATAAAATATCAAAATACGCTTTCAAAAAGAATTAAATAAAACCAGTAATTACCACGAAGTTACACTTTAGAAATCTCTTCCTGCAATTAGCTGTCTCTCCACTGACAGGGTTTCCCGCTAATAGTTTCTAGCCAGTTTCCTTACAGCTCAGGCTGTAGAAATCATGCTAAAAAAATATTCATATTCATAATTGTGCTGACCTCCGCAAGTGCCTGGAGTCCAGTGTTTCCCCCATTCTATCAGAACAGCCTTGACAAGCTCACAGAATTCAATGCTACAATTCTCACAGGAGCACAGTGAGAACACCTTACCAAGTTAATGTCAGCGTGATTAAACATTACCTTTGTTAGGAAGAATGCATAATTAGCATGGAAATTCTCCAGCTTTAACATCTCATTTCAATGAGAGAAGGCTTATCAAATTCAGGGCCAGCTAGTGATTCACCTTTAACATGCAATGTGGGGCATTTTCCCATGGGCATAATAGCTCTCTGACTGTTATATTCCTTTAAGCAACCCAACAAAACACTGATCTTCAAAGTAGGGGTCCTGGTCTGTAACTGCTAGGCAGCATCTACCTTAGAGTGCTTCTGCTAAATCTGATGGTGAATTTCTTAGTCCTATCACATAAGTAGTTTCAAACCAGAGGTCGGTTGCATAAACTGCTAAGACTTTAAATACTGCTAAGATATTTAAATTGAATAAAGCGGCAAAAAATAAAAAGAGCTAGCTAGGTTAGCTGATTACCTCAAATGTCCATAGGCTATCGGCGTCAGTTCGGTACTGCCGTTAACACTTTCTCCGACAAGCAGATGTAATGCGACCTGCTTGTTCATGTGACGTCCGGCTTAAAGCCTATTGATCTCATAAATGGCTAATATTCCTGTAGTTATGAAATCGCATGCAAGCCTCATAACTTAAGATGGCACCCCGGTAAAAAAAAGAAAAAAAAGAACCTACACCAAAATCTATTTATAGGCTACTTCAAATCCACATTTATTTACATCAATTTACTTACTGATATAATTAAACTTCATTTGTAGTAGCCCATTTCTTTATTGCACAATGCACATTTCTTAACATAGTGCCTAAAATGAAGGATTGTATGATCTCTGAATATCTTTCATTTAAAGACTGATATATAACGTCTAAAGTATACTTGCAATAATTCCACTTTAGCACAATCAAATATACTTAAAAGTACGTCTTTAGTTGGACCTCAGCACTACTTCCGCACAATTAAAGAGCATTAAGTACAGAATTAGTTTTTATACCAGTTTAGTATACTAAAAGAACAATTACAGGGTATTTTTATTAAGCACAAATATGTAAATATTTGTAATATACTTAGCACAATATAAATGTATTTCAAATACATTTTAGCATATTTTTCACTAGGGACTGCACTGTCATATTGGTTCATCAATATCATGCTCAAAACAGGAGTGCTGAAACTACTGTTTGAGTCAAAAGCAGACTCAAAAATGTACAATTGACAATATGCATTTATTGTTGCTAACAATAATAAAATGGTATCAACTGGTATTTTCGATTGTTTTCCAATTCCTGTTGACGTGAACGTTTAAAAAAAAAAAAATATATATATATATATATATTTTTTTTTTTATATTTTTTTTTTAATATATATATATATATATATATATATATATATATATATATTTTTTTTTTTTTTTTTAATATATATATATATATATATATTTTTTTTATATATATATATATATATATATATATATATATATATATATATATAAAATTTTATTTTGGTATTATCATTTCATCAATTTCATTATGAAATTGTATTATTTCATCATTTACTACATCTCTAATATAACTACTATTATTAATAATGTGCCAGGCGTCACACATACCACATATACAAGTTAAGTTATTTGCCGCAGACATTCAATTCCAAACCACAAAATGATTCGACATCTGTTGGTTTCTTCTCACTACATAAAACCCAGACAAATTCAACCTCTTGAAATCAATCCATTCCAGTCACATAGAAGTCTTCGAGCATAAGAGTGACCATGACCAAGAACCATGAGAAGACTTACCTTTCAAGCATGGTTGAAATCAATCCATTCATGTTGTGAACCATGTGAAGAATGTACCTGCAGTCACGACTGGCTTTGTATAAACATTTTTTATTTACTCTATACACTTACATGAACAAAACACCATATAAACACAAAGAGACTGATGCAGCGGTTAACTAACCATTTGATTCAGAGGCCTTTTACTTAAGTCTTTTTTTCTTCTTTTTTCCTTTTTTTTGCGAAACACAGACGGCCGAGGCAGCACAATGCTATGATACTGAACGGTACATGCTTAGTACACTGCCTGCATCAGGAATGGAAATCTCTCTATAGACACTAATTCAAAAGTAAAGAAAGTATAAAAGTATCATTTTACAGCAGTTGAAATACTGACATTAATAGCAAGTTTTAAATCATTAAAACCATGAAAGAGACTAAGGAGGCCAGTCTGAAAGAAAAAGATTAAGCGAAACAAAAGCAGTTTTAGGCTCATGCCTCTGCATCTGTGGAATATCATTTCTTCTGCATGTGGATGTTTATTGTGCCTTTTTTGTAAATATGTAGCACTGTTACCAAGTAACCCCACCCACAAAAAAAAAAAAAAAAAGCCACACCTCACACAACTTAGTGTGAGCTCCTCTGCTGTGGATTTGCCCAACTGGGAAGAAAAAAAAAAAAAAAAAAAAAAAAAAAAAAGATATATAAATATATATATTATACAAAAGGCCAAATTTAAAACCTCCAGGAAGAGTTTGTTAGGACGAGCATCAGTGGATCAACAATGGCACGACACATTCATTTCTTTAAGCCCAGCAGTAAATCAGTATGAAGTGGATATGATTTGTAAAGGGGGAGTAACAGGGGTGAGGAGACCTGGTCAAAACCCATTTCCATTACAGTGCGAAATCTTGAGGTTTACGGCGAGAACTTTTTGGCTTGTGCTCTGACCCTTTTTTCATACTCCACTCTGTTTTGGCTGAAACAGAAATGCAAACACAAGATTCATAACAGAGGCAATAAGAATTTCAGTCACAACAGGCAAGACTATATTTGAACTGGGAGGTGCGTACCAGTAAATTGTGTATGCCTCAGCCTGTGCGGGGTCCTGAATATTTGGTTCATTAAGGAGTTCTTGGATTCCTAGCAAGATCTAAAAATATAAAGAAGATGTGGTGCTTCGTGAGATAATACTGCCCTCTTCAGGAACGCATTGAACACTGGCTTATGGGGACTCTTAAAAATCACCACACAAATCCATGCAACATTTGTATTTCAAATCTTCCAAAAACAAACAAACAAAAAAAAAAATCCATCACTTAAATAGAAAGACCAATGAAACAATTAGTCCTTAAATATCTTGAATTACACTTTGTTATTGGATATACCATTTGAATGGACCTTTAACAAATGTGTCAATTTTAGGGATGTTCATTTTTTCATGTTCGTATTTTTTACCGAACGACAACAGACGCTCGTTAACCAATCATTATCCGACAAGATTTCTAATTTAATTCAGATTTAACAATGAGAGAAAAAAAAAAAAAAAAAAAAAAAAAAAAACACACACCACAACATTTGTTTTCCAGGGGTTTAGATTTCATGCGCAAATAGCAGTATAAAACAACAGAACAAGGATTCACGCATCGTCAAATCACGCACCTGCTTTAATTTTGTAACTTCATTTGAATAACATTTGTGAGATTTTGGATTTGTAGAGTAAGTGACTTTTTTTTTTTTTTTTTTTTTAACACTTCAAAATAAAAACTAAGGCCCCGAAGGAGGCCCCAAGTGGCATGTTGCTACGTGTTATTACTGTAATTAATGGGTTTATTTAATTTTCCATAAAGCTACATTTCAGACATCTTTGCTTTCATTAAAACCTACAGGTTAGTTGAGTGAAATCATTCAATTTGATTTCACAGCGTTTCTATTATGACATCTCTTCAATTAAAATAAGGGCAATTAAATACGTAAATATTCATATGGCTGCACATAAGTCATTGAATAATTTTTCCTTTCAGATAAATCTTTTACTGGGATTCTGGTTTGTCATTGGTTATTCAATTATTCAACTAATTTGTCAAAACAAATTAAATAGAATAGTTTATTAGCAAATGTTTTTATTCATTTCCTACAACAACACATTTGTTGATACATCATCCTGAATGTTAAACTCGTATCTAAATAAAGTAAATCCCCATTGTTCTATATGCAGAGTTTCAGTTCATTATTTTGACGCACTCCACAAACAAGTACACGGAACGGAAACCAAGACTGTAGTAAGCACATCCCGTTTGTTTTCTTTATTTTACAAACGCACAAGGTTTTGTTTGTATTGTGAACGTAAACAAATAAAAGTAGACCCTTTACAATTTCAAATGATTATGCATCTTACTCTTATCTGAAGGACCATAAATGGAGTATTCTAAATTGTTTCCACTAGGGCTGGGACAATAAATCGTTGAGTCATGAATCAAGTAATGATTCTGGATCGATTCTGAGATTTTCTGAATGCGTTGCGATTCTCTTGAATCGATCCGGAGCCTCATTTTTTTAACAGCAGATGGCACTACGTGCTTTAGAAACAGCTGTACTCTGCTTGCTTCTAATTCCTTAGAGACACACACACACACACACACACACACACACACACACTCTATGAAATAACCATTCATTAAGTTCGAAAAGGTTGAAGCGAATTACAAGGGTGTTGCAGCGGGCTGTTTACATTAATCTCACATCATAAAAGCATTCTGAGGTGCAAGTACATAGCCAAATGCATGAGCACTCTTCTTCGTAAGCATTTGAGTGCGCGGTTAAAAACTAGCCTAGAGCGCCATCTGCTGTTAAAAACTAAGCTCAGAATCAATTCAAGAGGGACTTGTGATGCATTCAGAAAATCTCAGAATCAATCCCCAAATTGATTTATTCTCCCAGCCCTAGTTTCCACTGTTACAAAGAAGCGATTCAAGTGATCGCACCGGCGCCACACACACACACTCTAAAATTGCCAACCTAACATCACACTCTGGTCAACATGAAAATAGAAGTCAACCAAACATATATTTAAAAAAAAAAAAAAAAAAAAAACCCTTACACGGTACAATTTGTGCCATTCAGCATGAGCACCGTCCCACGGTGGTGTTTTTAATGCCAAAAACATTTCTGCTCATGTGAAGGATGATGTTTTACGTTGATATTGGAACACGAGTAAAGTACAAAGTCTATTTTGGTGTCCAAATATATCACAAATATGGAAACATTTGGATTCGTGCCTAATGAGCAAGGTTGTCTACATGAGCTCAACACCGGCTTCTGTTTCGCTTTAAATAAATTTGTTTTGGCTTGACATTTATATAGCTACTTTTTTTTTTTTTTTCTCTTCATTCTTGTTTTGTTAAATAGCCTACAGCTATGTTTATAGTGTTTGTAATGATTGCCAACATTTTGCTTTATTTACTGGTATTTTATTTACATAATAAAATGTGATTTCCCCCCCCCCCCTCTTAAAAAAAAAAAATATATATATATATATATATATATATATATATATATATATATATATATATATATATATATATATATATATATATATATATATATATATATATTTTTTTTTTTTTTTTTAACCATGCAGCAAAATGTTTTCAAAAGTTACTTAAAGGGTTAGCTCACCAAAAAAAAAAAAAAAAAAAAAAAAAAAATTATTCGGTCATGAATTACTCACCCTCATGTCGTTCCACATCCATAAGACCTTCGTTCATCTTAGGAACACAAATTAAGATATTTTTGATGAAGTCTGAGAGGTTTCTGTCCCTCCATAGAGATCCAATGGAATTACTGGAATTACCACTTCAAGGTCCAAAAAGGTAGGAAAACACATCAATAAAAAGTACTTCATGTGACTCCAGTGGCTTAAATTCAATTTTATGAAGCAACGCAAGTGCTTTGTGCAAAAAAAAAAAAAAAAAAAAAAACAAAAAGGATTTTTCAGATTCGCACGTCAACTCAACGCACATGCGTATGTTTACCAGAGCATCACAACACATGCATTTTGTACATTCACACGAGAGCTGACATTGTTGCATGAACATGCTTTGGATAATGTTATTTTGTAAATAAAGTGGTAAATTATGATTTTTTTTTTTTTTTGCACAAACAAAGCACTCACATTGCTTCATAAAATTGAGTTTAAGCCACTGGAGTCACATGAAGTACTTTATTGATGTTTTTCCTACCTTTCCAGACCTTGGAGTGGTAGTTGCATTGGATATCTATAGAGGGACAGAAACCTCTCACACTTTATCAAAAATATCTTAATTTGTGTTACAAAGATGAACGAAGGTCTTATGATGTGGAACACCGGGGGAGTAATAAGTGACAATTTTAATTTTTGGGTAAACTAACCCATTAAAATTATTTTTAAACCACTGAACTGAGAATATTAATTAGTCAAAATTAACCATTTAATGAGCATCCCTAGTCAATTTAGAAAGGTTTTTAAAAAAAAAAAAAAAAAAAAAAGGTGTGCAGCCTTTACAGCTTACCTGCTTGATTGTAATGGCAGGCCTCCAGTCTTTGTCTTCCTCTAAAATAGACAAGCATACGGTACCAGACGGATATACATTCGGATGGAATAAAGGAGGCTCAAATTTACCTGTAGAAGAAGTCACATGATAAAAATCTGGCACAATTAGAAACAACATAATGTGCATACAAAGTACAGATAACAGATTAGCCCCACTGGACATCTGATTTACACTTTGGTGGAGAGGAAGGATAGTCGTCCTTGAACAGCATCCGAAGTTTGAACAAGCCTCCCTCCCACGGTGTCTGAGAAGAAAAAGGTACTCATTTACATTCTGTTTAACATACAAATGACATTCAGTAGTCACTGAGGGGAAAAAAAAAAACAAAAAACAAAAACAAACAAAAAAACAAAAGCATTTGATAAGGATGTACATACCAGGCAAAAACAGTTATGCACATCTGTACTGTAAACATCAAAATAGCACTTACCCCTTTTTTCCCTGGGATGGCACACTCCCAGTTCATCAAGTTCATAGTTCCATCAGGGTTTTTTGTTGGTACGGCTACAAAACCCTGAAAAATAAGAGAAATTTTTTTTTTTTTTTTTTTGGAAATCCTGTAGGTGGCTTGAAAAGTTTCAAAATGTCAGACTCTTGAAGCTTTTTAACCTATGGTCTCATTTGTGTGAGCACATACACCCCAACAGTTTCAATAGTGACTTCTCAGCTGAAAAAAAAAAAAAAACCATTAAATAAAAGCGACATCTTAAAATAACTTCTCCAACGCAAATGGAAAGAACTCCCCTTCAGTAACCCCTTCGTTGCTTTTCCGCCAAAGGTTAATACTTCATCTTCATCTAAATAAATTAATAAGACATTTTGAAAATAAGTTTCTAAAAATGTTGTTGATTTGGAACTGATAAAAATACCCTCCACAGGTCTACACAAAGCCTGTTGCTTCTCAAACATTTAAAAGTAAAACAAAACCTCATCTCGCCCTCTTAATTTCTAATATAACAGCCTCACATCCGTGATCGGAAACATCATACTTACAAAAGGATGGTCTTTCCGCCAAGCCTTTCGTTCTTGTGCGAGGCGACTTAACGCTATACCAGACATGACTTGTGGCCCGCTAAATGATTGAAAACCTGCAAAAGAGACAATATTTTCTCTTATAAGCAAGACGCATGTATCTGTAAAACTACACAGTCATTGTGCAATTTTCTTCCTTGCTATTCACTATCAATATTTAACTCAATAACCCTGTAGTTATTACGATAAAGAATTATGGGGGGGGGGGGGGCATTTGCTTCCATTTGGACCTTTTTTTAAATATTACATTAATTGCAATCTCAGTGGTTGAGAAAAGGTAAACCTTAAAAGTACATTGGGTTCATACCAATGAGGAAATGTAATTTTAGAGTCTGAAACATATCTAGGGAGCGTTTGGATTTTTATTTCCTAAGAACATACAGCAGTGAAACTGTAGCAGTAGCGATACGCACTGTTGATTATGGTTCTATTACAGAATATGTGTACATTTCACAATCTTCATCATTGCAAAATCTGACTGAATCATACAAATCCTGGTTCTCTCAATCAAAAGGTCCTGGAGTCCCCCAGCATCTGTGATTATGTACAGTATAAATGAAATGTGCGCTAATTGAATTAGTAGCGATAAGGCTATTACTTAACTATTTGACTGAACATGTTTTCCTAATTAACACATTAGTAAAACCTGTTGTCATTTCCTCTGGGGTTTCTAATTATAACAAATATTGCAGCTCTCCCTTCAATTCAATGAAGTTCAAAATAGACAAACAAGATGGTTTCATGATTGACACTGTGGGTTTGATCATCATGAGTCAAAATGAGCATGATTCACAGTGTTTACATCTTTTCAATGTTACCAAACAACTACCACGCAATAATGTCATTTTCAGATAAATTCAGGGGCTGTTAACTTTATTAAAGACCCCCTGTGGTAAAGTTTTTAATGCTGTTTATAAGTCTATGGTGATTTTAATATGCTTTAAGACAAACCATGAGCAAATTCATCAGTCAACACCATTGCCGAGTATTTTCTCTTTAAAACTGCAGCGATCTAAAGACAGTTTCAAAAACGCAGTTTGAAAAAAAATAAAAATCGCTGGTGTCTGTGACGTCACAAACTGCCTTGTAACCAATCCGGTCAACGTGCCGGCGGACTTTAACATAACATTAACTGACCGAGCAAGGGAGTCTCAAGACAAGCCAAGTTTATCCCGGTATATTTTTCTGTTAATATGAAAAGTCGTGTAGATTTAGCAATATTGTGGGTGTATGATGTATATAACGATATTATGATGAACTATATGGCTTTCTCCTCTGACGTTCTGAGTTGTTCAAAGCATTTCTAAGGATACTGATTGTTAGAAGGCAGCTGTCTGACTCGTGAACAGGAACATGGCATTAGCTGTTTGATAACGTGGTAAAGCAAAAGGCTAATCATATTAATTACTATTACGCATGTTGTAAAGAGCGATACCATTGTGCAGCGTTTACCTCAGTGAGTTGACCGAGTGGATCTCTGAGCTTGTGTGAGTGAGTGGAGGCGGGGCTAATTAACATTTATAGATCAGCATATACTAAATAAAGCAAGGGTGTAGTGTTACTATTTTAAGGCACAATTTTTTCAAAACATTTAAATATGTCATTTGGGTGATCAAAGATGAGCTTTGTGTAGGGTTGAGATTTGGTTCCATGTATCAGTTGTTGTTGGTTTTTGAGACCGCTTTTTAAAAAAAAAAAAAAAAAAAAAAAAAAAAAAACTTGCAGTCAATTATAAGAAAGGGGCAGAGTTTAAGCGGACAAAATGATTGAAGTCCAGCATGTGTCACCTGTGGTTTCACTGGTTTCACTTCATGTCGACTTTAAAGGGATAGTTCACCCAAAAATGAAAATTATCCCATGATTTACTCGCCCTCAAGCCATCCTAGGTGTATATGACTATCTTCTTTCAGATGAACACAATCAGAGATATATTTAAAAATATCCTTAGTCCTCCAAGGTTTATAATGGTAGTGAATGGGGGGCCACGTTTTAAAGTTTAAATAAATAAAATTATTATTATTATTATTATTATTATTATTATTATGCATCCATCCATTAAAAAAGTAATCCATACAACTCCAGGGGGTTAATAAAGACCTTCTGAAGTGAAGCAATGCGTTTTTTTAAGGAAAAATATACATATTTAAAAACTTTATAAATTCAAATAACTACCATCCGGCGGACGACCGTACACAGAATGCTCAAGTCGATTTGCGACAGAAGAGTATCCTTTGACCTGACGCACAACGTACTGATGAACACAGAGGCGCAGAGGATAGAGCAAAACAAAACACCAGTCACTGATAATTTTTGAAGAGAATTTTCAGAGGATTTCAATATAAGAGGAGATTAATTTGTTGCACAGCCCTATTTGTTTGAACCGTGAGGCGTCTAAGCTTACAATACGCCTACATCCTGCGTCATACATCGCAGAGGATTACTCATTTTGCGCAAGTCGACTTGCGCATTCTGTGTACGATCGTCCACCAGAAGCTAGTTATTTGAATTTCTAAACTTATTTGTTTATTTATTTATTTATTTAGAAAAACGCATCGCTTTGGAAGGCCCATTATAAACCTTGGAGGACTAAGGATATTTTTAAATATACTTATTGTGTTTGTCTGAAAGAAGATAGTCATAAGCCATTCTAGGTGTATGAGGGTGAGTAAATCATGAGATCATTTTAATTTTGGGGTGACCCATCCCTTTAAGAGGAGCTGTTAACTGTTAATCAAACCATGTAGGACGATTAGCAGAAAATGAAAATCTATAATAGTGCGGTGAGACGACAATGTATAAATGGAGAAGCGAGAATATTTATAAAAAAAAAAAAAAAAAAAGTAATGTTTTCATAATCAACGCATGCGAAAATGATAGTTTAATCCGACCCAATGTGTTAAATTAAGAAGCCGTTAATTCTAACAAGAGGAGTTGATAACCATTATCATACAAACATGTATATTAAATCGCTGAAAATAATTTGCAGAAAGTTAAAATCCATAATTACAGTGTATTGTAAATCTTCTGAGAGAGAACAATGCATGAATGGAGAAGCGAGAATGCTTAAAAAAAAAAAAATGCAAATTACTCCCTGGGTTTCCATAGTTAGCTCAATCGAAGCAACTTACTCTAATGAATATGCTGCCCGCCTATGTTTGATTAAAGAGCAAATAACCCGCACTGAATGAATCTACCTGTCAGATGCGCATTTTTTGCGCGATGCCGCACAGCAGCATCCCTCACTGCGCGCACAGCAGCAGCTGACTGAACCAAATCACGCTTTGTTGCGAATAACTGCTCGCGTCAAACTACACGGACGGAGCTGTTTATTCTGTATGTGTGCAATTACAATATTATAATACATGCGCGCTCTGTAATTTGTCGCGTCGCGTGCGGTCTGGATAGGCTGTTAGCCTAGCATAGCTGGCTAGCTAACAAGACCCGCAAACAAAAACACCGCAAACTACAGTAAACGTTCACAAATGAACCCGGTTTTTACATCAGACATACCTTTTCAGTGAAGATGAGTACCGTACTCTAGATCAAGAGCCGTTTAATTTGAAATTCGCGTCAAACTCAAAGCAAAAATCTAGCGAAGTTTCCCTCCTGGATAAAAAGAAAACACAGACATTTACCCAAGATAATTAGGACCCATGAGCGCACACGCAGATGCCTGAATTAAACTTTCAACAATATCCATATGTAATGAGGAAAATTGAATGGATTGTTTCCTATAATTACAGGCTGATGAATTGCAAGGTATTCTCTATAAACGCAAGCTGATGGATTTCACCTGAACGTTCAATTTAAAGTAAAACACGAACAATTAATTGATTAACGAAACCATGTAACTGATTAAAACATCCTGATTTATAATTTTTGTGATTAGTGCAATAACACTGGGTTTTATCTTCTTTACTGCTTGTTTTTACAAAGCGAGTCAGAGAAACCCATAAGATTTTAACATTTTGGTCAGGCATTTCTTGGACACCTATAGGATGTCTTAGCTCGCAAGCGCACGTATGATTGAGGATATGAATAAATATTATACCCCCCAGTTTCACAGACAAGTCTTAAGCTAGTCCCAGACTAAAATGCATGTTTGAGCAGTTTCAACTGAAAGCAACTTGCCCTGACATATCTTAAAATATGCCAGTGTTATTGTTTTGTCTCAATATGCACACCAGGTTTTTTTCTGGGTAGGCTACGTTTATAAAAGCTACTTAAATATCCTAATAATTGAACTAAGGCCTAATCCTGGCTTAGTCTAAGCCCTGTCTGTGAAACCGGGCCCTTGTATAATATTCAAAACATTTTTTTTTTAATGCAGTGCTGTATGCTAGAGCATTTTTTTTTTTTTTTTTTTTAATATTTTACAGTACTCAGACCAAAATATAAAATGTCACATTATCACTGCTTTTTCTTTCTTTCATTTTTTCTTTTTTTTTTTTTTCTTACCCATGTCAAGCTATGATTTATCTGTTTTCTGCTATATTGACCCTCCAAAAAGAGATTCTGATGACACTGCACATTTATCCAGCCCCTGATGGCAACACCTACACAACAGGAACTATCCTTAATTGGCTTCATTCGGGGCGGAACATCTGCAAATAGGCTCCTGTTTTATAACCACAACCACATCCTTCATGTCATACTTTCGTCACAAGCACTCTGACTGTGCATGTAGATCAGTAGAAGATTGGCATAACGTAAATGTCAGGGGGATTTATGCAATGTATAAATGGTGTTTGATTGAGAACTGCAGATTTTTATATTTTCACCAACATTTTATATTTTTGTAAACGGGGTCAATGGGAATATTATCAAGGTAAGTTTTGGAATACTTCTACTTCTTTTACAGCTACTTTACAGTTTTTGTTGTTTTTTTTTGTTTGTTTGTTTTTTTAACTCGATCACATATGTTGATTATAGACTAAACTATATATGATGATAAACATTGTAAACATTTGTGATGCTTTTCTATATTTTTTAAAAATGTAACTGTATGTTTTAATATAATCATTATTATTTATTTTTCTTTAATATGTCGTTGTTACATTTTATTTTTTTATTTAAAATGAACTAAATAAATGTATAATTTAAAATTTGGTTATACATTAAAACATGGCATTTCAGCCAGTAAAATAACATATTTACTTTCATTGCAGTTTGCATGTGGGCTCTGTACAATGCATTTGAGCAGGCTTGACCACAGTTCCTGTCATTGTTTCTCCACGATGGCTCTATGGCAAGCCATATTCTTGCTTGTTGTTTGTGGACTTATTGAGTGCAGTAAGTTTGCATTTATTGCAATATAACCATTTCCATAAAGTCATTCTGAACATCTTGTAAGATAAGTGTAGACACAGCAGAACATCCTTAGAAGGATGTAGTTGCAACAGTATGATTTGTCTCGCGTCCTTTGACCTATGCAGGTGTTGCTTTGAGAAGAAACGCTACCGTTTTTGTAGCTCGATTGACCACATTTCCTTTCACATCACTGTTTGCAGATGACGGCGTTTGCAATGTGACCTGCACCACAGACTTCATCTCCAAGCTGAACTGCTCTAATTCTGACTTGGCAGGATCAGCTTCATGTAATGTTGTGGCAAATTGCAGGTACAGATCTAGCAGAGTCCTACAAATGTGAATCATTCTACTGAAACATTGTCTGGTCTCTGCTCATTGTTTTTTTTTTTTTTTTTAAACTGTTATTACTATTGGTCAACATATTGTTTAATAAGCACATTTCATGTCTTCCAGGGATGAATTTTCTGTTGTGATTGGGAACTGCAGTATCATATCGCCACAATCCTGGTGCACAATGGAACCAGAGGAGCTGGATATGATAATGTCCTTTGATACCAACTGTTCCATCATAGTAACGCAAATGGACAAACAAGGCAATGCGGAGATCCCGACAAAGAGTTACTCTGAAACAATCCTTTTATACAGATCTAGTACGTTCCTCAACCCACTTCATCAGCAGTGTAAAGCGTGATATACAGTGAAATCCAAACCTGAGATCACTAGTAAAAATGCTTCGAATTTTTAATTGAATACACTTAAAAGAAAAGGTTGTTTATTGGCATCTATGGTTCCATGAAGAACCCTTCTATTGCATAAAAGATTCTTTATAGTGGAAAAACGTTCTTTAGATTATTAAAATGTTTATCAGACAAGTTGTTTGGGGAACCTAAAATGGTACTTCTGTGGCATGGCTGCAAAAAACCCCTTTTGGGGCTTTTTGTTTTTTAAGAGTGTATGAGGATTTTCACGATCTTGTAGTTTTTGGTTTAAAGTTTGTGTCAAACCTCAAATCAAGCATGATTTGAGATGATCCAAAAACATATTAAGCTTCAGTGGAAGAAGAACATCTGACCCCATCTGTACAAAGAGTCACTTTGTTAAGATCATTGTTAAATATGTACTTCACTGATTAGTATAGTTCTGCTTCATTTTACATCATAACCTTACTCAAAATCCCATAAAACTTCTGGTTGAAATTAGATTTTAATTCCATGTGATCTCAGACTTTTTGGATTCCATTGTAATTCAACAGTCTTGTTTACTTATGTACAGCATTCACTAACATTTGTTTTCTTTTCTTTTTTATAGTTAAGCTAAAGCAACCTTTCAACCTAAACATTGCAAAAATTGACAGGGGTTTCAATCTCACTTGGGATGTGGATTATAAAGGGGAAGATCTGTATAAAGATTTATACTACAAAGTACGATTACAAATTAAAAATGACCTGGATAAGGTAAAATATCAATTTATCTATCCATATGGAGAGAAAATGACACATATTTTGCAGATTTTTCTGAACAACATGTAATGCTGATTATTCCACAGAAGGAGCAAATTTACACCCTGCAGCAGAACCGACAATCCATGGTTATCCTCAGTGAAAATCTTCTGCCAGGGAGGCAGTATGCAGCAGACATTCAGGTTGCCGTACATCCGAAGGTGTTTGAATCCATGTGGAGTGAATGGAGCAACAGCGTTGAATGGACATCTGACTCTTCAGAGACAGAGCAGTACTATTTCCTGCTGCTGGCACTTCCTGTTGTGGCAGTGGTGCTACTTGTGTACAGTGGGAAACTGTGAGTATCACTTTTACTTGTTTTTATTTGTCCAGAATTTCATCTTGGCCTGGTTTCACAGACAAAGCTTAGATTAAGCCAATAAGTAGGCCTTAGGTAAATTACGACATTTAAGTAGCTTTTATAAACGTGCCTTAGAAAATAACTGGTGTGCATCTTCAGACAAAAAAAAAAAAATGGTGCTGACATATTTTAAGATACGAAAAACATGCATTTTAGTCTGGGACTAGACTTAAGCCTTATCTGTGAAACCAGGCATGTTTCAGTTCAAATCTGCGTTGGTCAAAAAAAAAATAAAAAATGGCATTCTCAGTACTAACCGTTTACTTTTCAAAGATAAATTTCAAAGTTGCTCCTCATGGAGGCCATGAGGTACATTTTAAGACTTTAGGGAATTGTACAAGCTTGTACAGAAGTCACTTTGTGGAATATAGAGAAGTGAAGACAACTCAAACCGCTCTCATTATGACTGTTACTTCATTTATGAGTCACATGAGCATCTTTATTATCTGAAAGTCATATGTCTTTGAGGTCTATATTAACCTTTCAGAACATCTAGATCAGTTCACTCCTTCTTACAAATCTTAAAGATTATGTACTGTGAATTTTGCCTGATATCCCTCATAGTGGCGGGCTTAGTGAAAGACTACAGACAAGTGTGATCTTAAATTTCGATAGCGCCTCCTCTAAATGAGTTTTCCAGTAATCTATATGACAGCACTTACCGTATATGAATAGTCCTTTCTCACCTCCCACGTTCACGAAAACCACAACAGCAGCAGATATGTTTGTGCAGACTGTCTATTTTCATGTAGGTCAAAAACTGAAGGAAGTCAGAGCTCTGCAAGTGCATAAAGCTAGACAGTTTCCATGACAGCTGCTGATTTCATTTCTTATTCAGCACATAATTATCATATGTCCAGAAATAATGTCAGCCAAACCACACTCCAGTCCTTTAACACTTTGTCTTTTTTGCATGTACAGAGGGAGCATCAAAAAGCCGACTTTATGGCAGCACATCCCAAGCCCCCATGAGTACTTCACACCGCTCTACCATACATATCAAGGAGACTTTAAGGTAGGTTGTGTTTCTAAAGCTCTTGTGCATAAGCAGAAGTCTCTGTGTGCGTGTGAGTGAGATAACATTAGGGGACTTTTATACATGCGAATGTGACATTTTTCAAATGAGTCAGTCTGTAGGGGCTTCAAAGGAACAGGAGGGCTCACTTAACATTTGGTAGAGATTGCGCTAAATGTGAAAACTGAAAGTATCTGTTTTCCCCTCTAATGGAAAGTACTATGAGTTCAAACCTAAACTCTGATAAGGTGGGTAGTTATAAATAGTTGTTTTTAACTAAAGGGGAATTTAGTGAATATTCCACTGGGCAGGTTTATGTGAGCTGAAAATACTACCCTCTATCAAAAGATCGGCACAACAAAATAAAAAGTGTTCCTTCTTGAGTTGTTGTTGTTGTTGTTGTTGTTGTTGTTCCTCAGAGCACTTCAGTAACACTAGCACTTCATTTATTCGGTAAATATATTAATAGTCGCAGCTTGAGGATTTCTCTGAAACAATAGCGTTATAAAAAGTGACGGTGTCGTAAACTTTAAAAACTTGAGGCACCAGCTTTGAGCAAAGCAATTAATGAGGAAATCGTGGCAGCTGTGTGATCTTTATTTTCAAACTGTAAAGGAACACGTATTCCAGTAGAGGTCAGTAACATGATGCATTAGCAACAGCGAGAGCTGTGCGACATCCAATGTAAAGTTAAAAACGTCAAGCGTCGTGTTAAAAAAAAAAAAGGATAGGCTATAATTATCAAAGTATTTTTCCGTACGGTGTGAAAACAGTAGAGGTGTAGTGATGTAATTGTTTTGATCTGCTCCGTTTAGGTGTAACTTGCTCCGTGACACACTCTGTAATTTTCCAACCCCTCTTAATTCTAAAATAGATTTCTCATAAAATGCTACAAAATCAAAAATTGAAATAATTGAACATTGGCTTTTTTACCTGTATGTTATTTCTTTTATTTTGTAGTTGTGCTGTTTAGCGTTCATAATGTCAGTTTTTATTCGTTGTGCAAAACACCTGACAAATGCTTTGTGAGTCATTTTGACTTCAGCACATCCCAGGTACTAACCATTCATAAAGATGAAATCCTTTAATGAATGATTTTTTTTTTTTTTTTTTAATTAACACATTTTTAAAATGTCAGGAAATGATGATTGCGATAAGTGCGGATGTTATTGATTTATCTGCAAGTAGGCGTTGTTTTGAAGACGTGTCTTGACATTATCACAGTGTTGTTGTTGTTGTTGTGTTTTTATCGGGTTCATTTAGTGGATTAGAATTTCATACAGCTGAATATATATGTTCTAAAGTTTGGGATCAGTAAGATTTTTATTTTTTAATGCTTTTATTCAGCAAGCTCTCCTTAAATTGATCAAAAGCGAGATTAAAGACATTTAGGCCGATAATTTACAGCAGATTTCTATTTCAAATAAATGGTGTTCTTTTAACGTTCGATTCAGCAAAAAATCCTGAAAAAATGTATTACGGTTTACACTTAAATATTAAGAAGTTTTTCAATATTGATAATAAGAATATTTCTTGAGCAGCAAATCAGCATATTGGAATGATTTCTGAAGGATCATGTGACACTGAAGACTGGAGTAGCCTAATGATGTTTGTTTATGTTAGCAACTGTTATTTGTCATTGACCATTTAGGAATATAGCAAAACTGGAAGTGACTTCCATCACCTGGCCAGAAAACTTTCACACTTCTCACATACAGACTGTTAATGTAATTTATTTTCATGCAAAATATAAAAAGATTTACTTGTGTTTTATTTCAGAGATGGGTCGGACCAGTCCTGACCTTCAATAACTTCGATTTCCAAGAGAAGAGCACCACTTTACAGGTGCTTTGTGAGAAGCAGCAGAATGAAAGCTCTGAGGAACCTGGCAACGGTAGGAGCGGTGAACGGGACTTTGGTCTGTCGGGTCAAAACTCATCAAAACTCTACTTCCTTGGAAGCAACAGTCACAGTGTCGCACACTCCGGTGGCCACATATCGATGGACACCGTTACAGTTTCTGGGCAGGAGGGCATCATGGCCGACTGGTCCGGTGACAATCATAGACGGAGCCTAGAGGACTTCCTCAATGACAAAGACGGCAATCAGAGAGTGGCTGAGATCGCAGACAGACAGCCTCTTGTACCTGAAGGCAGCGGCAGTTTACGGGGTTTAGACTGCGATGACTGGCATCTACAGGAGCACGACCTGGAGAACATTGAACAGGTCTCGCTGGACTCTTACAATTCCAACGAGCAGTCCGATGATGGTTACCCACAAATGGGATTGGATTTAGACACCATAGACAGTGGATTTCTGGAGTCAGACTGTTCAAGCCCGTCGGCTTTTGATGGGACCGAGCAGATAGAGACTGAATCGCTGGATGGCGTGGGAGGCTCCCATTCGAATTATGTCAAACAGTGGGTGGCTTTTACAGCAGTTCAAGTTGATACCCACAGCACTGGAAAGTAGCTGATCATGGGAGTTTCTATTACTACATTGAACTGAATAATAAACAGTTGATGGTGGAAGCGTCTACATAATATCTGAAGACATCACTGTTTGGACCTAATTTGCTCACAATGCGTTTATGTGAGCAGTTTCTTCTTACACTGAACTGTATTTGTGGCATAATGCCACAAAATAGACTAAATGTTAGTCAGTTGTATGATTGTTCACAGGACATTGGTTTACATTAGGCTGCAGGACAGTATGTATGGATGCATCTCAATCTGCATACTTTCAATCCTGTGGGTCAGAGTTTGCGCAACTAACAATCAATATCCATCACTCTAATTGTAAATTTTCTGTCATGCTCTATTTTTATCTCAGTAAAATATTGTAATGCTTGGCATTTTTAATGCGACATTGATATCACAAGAACTTCTGTGGCAATGATAATGGACAGAATCCCATTAATTATTCCACTGAGCTTTACTTGGAATTTCTTGGTTTTTCTCTTTAACTTGTCCCTCTCCTGGTCAGTTTTGCACTTTAAAACTTTAGTAAAAAAGAGTAAAAAAAAAAATGTTGTAATTGAAAGTCACAATTACGAAATGACAAGAAATAACGTTCCAGAGTAAAACTAAATAAATAAACAGGCAATTGTGACTTTATTTGTTGCAAATAATCTGCCACGAATAAAGTTCCAATTGTCTTTTTTTATTTACGGTATATGAAGTCTATACTTTACAGAATTCTATAATTAACATCTCTTTTTCTGGGAATGTTGTTAAAACAACCTATAGAATGCAAGAGTACAATTAGTGTTTCAAATCAGCTTGTTGAAAATATTATGCCAAAAACGCCTGGGTGGTTTACTATCCCAGCTAACAAAAATATGTTCCAAGAACATTTTGCTAACATTCCCATTAAGTTATGAAAACATCCCTTTTTTTTTTTTTTTTTTTTTTTTCTCGGTTCTCTGACTGTTCAAAATGACTCAAATGTTAAAGAAAGAAACATTTCATCATTCTTAAAACATTATGTGAAAGTTACTATTAAATATTCTTTGAACATTCTAAAACAAGTAGTAGCATTTAAAAATATGTTAGATGAACGTCCAACTAAGACATTTCAGGAAAAAAGAGTTATATGAACAATGTATAAATAATGATTTTGTGCTAACATTTTGAGAACATTATTAAAGAGCAGATAACTTCGAACGGACGTTCTATTAATGTTACTGGAAGAGAGTTTGCTCATAACTTTGAGGGAACCCTGATAAAACATTAGCTAATGTTCTGGGAACATTCCCTGTTCGCTGGGATGTCAGGTGATGTGTCCAAAAACCATTAATCTTTTTGAGCTGACAGGGTATGCAAATATTCAAGTTAAAAGTTTAAAAACTGATCAACCAGTATTCTTAATATTTGGGGGACATGTAAATATATTTGAATCTAAGAAGAGTAATGAACATGCTAATGTTCACATGTTAACATCAACAGTAGGCTACATGACAGTGGACTGTGGTGATTTTATAATGTCAATTTTATACCTCTCAATACTGACACAGCATCTAACTACATACTCTGCGTCAAGTACATTTAGCGTGTATAATAGAAGTACTAAGGGAAGTGAGGTGCGACCAATGTCTAGGTACTGGTTATCTGTTGAGGTAATACTGAGAAATTATGCACTTTGCAACTTTTTTTCATTAGAAATATGTGAGCTGTGCAGTTCTTCAGTTATTGCACACAATGTTGGAGTTATCAGTGTTTGCTGCACAGAGCAAGATAAGGCATGAGTCACGGACGGATCTACAAAATGCCAGACAGCTGATAATACTATGGGTATTTCTACATATCAGATCTTTTGAACAAACGATTAGCTCAGCAGTCAGAATCTCTTAGTTTTTTTTGTAAAGTGCTTTTTGACCCTTTTATTTTTTTATTAATGCTAGACACATCTCTTGATTTTCATGAAATGATTAAATGCACTTTATTTTCATGATCATGTTATTTATTTCACATAATGGAGTAGACACTTTGATGGCTGGAGGTGATAGACTTAATTTGCAACTAGAATGGAAGGTTTAAAAGCAAACTTTATGGTCCTTTGGCCTTGACAAACAACATGACTTAAGGCCTGTTCACACCAAGGACTATAACGATAACATTAAAGATATAGTTCTAAAATCGTTCTAAATATAAAATAATAGCAGTCACACCACAACTATAATGATAAAGGCCGTTAACACCAAGAATGAAAACTTTAAATATAACGTTAGTGATAACTATATTAGCGGATGAGAGCGCTGCTGTTTTGTCTTCTGTCGCTTTAAATGCTCAAACTCGTTAAAGCAGAATGGATTCTGATTGGCTGTCAATGTTTATAACGTTCATCAGCTCAGCTGGGGGAAAAATCGTTCTGGGGGGCGTTTCCCGTACAACTACGTAACTCGCTGTTACGAGTTTACACAACAAAGTTGTGGAAAAAAAAATAGCTAGTCACGACTGTTGCACAAAACCGTATCGTTGCAAACCTGTCGGTGGAGTAGTAACTTCTTTAAATGAATCCGTTTGAGATCAAATTATTGCTATATTTTTTGCTATAAATTATGGACATGGCATGTGAGCACTAATTCTTATTTTTCTCAGTTATTTTTCTTTATTTCCAGATTCAGTCTCGTTCTTATCAGAGCACTATAGGCACTCTTAAAAAGCGGTGCTTAAAATGCTTTTGACAAACTAAAATATGTAAATGACATTTGTATATATTCGAAATAAAAGATATACATTGTACTTAATGTCAGTTTGCTTATTTTGCTCAAGATAACGATTTATTAAGTTCACATGTCATAAAAACAAGAAACTATTCTTCCAACCACACAAGTTTGCGATGCAGTTTGCAAACTATGGTTTCGGGAAACACCAAATCGTTGAACTATGTTAGTAACGACGGAACTTGCGATGCTAGTTAGCTAACAATGCTTTTGGGAAACGCACCCCTGAAAGTGATTCCAAGGTATTCACTGTATCATTATCGTTATAGTTGTGGTGTGGAGTAGGTATCTTTACAGTTATCGTTCTTGGTGTGAACAGGCCTTTGGCCTTATTATTTTACAATGAACCTATTTTAAAAGCGATATAGCCAAGTATTAACAAGTAAGTACACCTTATGTAAGACACAGAAACTTGTATAGCAACATTTGTGGCCTTATTTTCCGAATTGTACACGCAGGAGCACTTTAAAAGTTCTCTGCAACATCTGAAACTGGAAGATCAAAAGGCACAGTGACATACAGTAAGAAGCCACAAATAAAAGTTCATATTTGTACCGTTTCATCTTTAAAGTGACTACGCTAAATGTCAGCTGCCGTCATTTATAGAATCAGTCATACATGGGAAAGTCACATCAACATTTTTCTGGCTGGAAATGTATAGGCCTATTATTAATTCTGTAATGTAGTATAAGTTAAAAGACGATAAAGAATTATTTTAGGGCTATTCAAAATGCATTCAGATCCTCCCTTTGGTTTAACACTTGTAAACTTTCTATGTACTTACTGTATATCATAATGTGAGGAAACTTTTTCTTCGCTACATTGTTACATTATGTTGTTTACATTGTTGTATATACTCTTAAGAAGGTATGTTCACCTGGACAGTTTAATTTAATGTGAGAATTTAACTGACGTGATTTCATATGTGAAGTTTGGCATGTGAAATGAGAACCTTGTGATGCCATCTTAAACGACTAATCAGAGATTTCAGATAACTTTGAGGTTAAGACCTCCTACATAAACAGGAACTACTCTGTATATAAAACCATCTTGATGCCCTTCACTGCTACAGACGTCAACTAATATTTCTCTAATGCTTCAGAATAAATTTGGTGAGTTGATATAATTGTGTCTGTTCTAATGTGTTCTTTAAAATTTGAGCCTAACTACAGGAGTGTATGATACATGTGTATTTTGTGATTGTTAAGCATCATGCTTTGACTTTTAATGTTTATTTTTTATTAAATACACGTTCAGAATAAACACCTAATTTGTAAAACTGTGCCTAGAATTTAAATCAATGAAACCTGAGGGACTTTTATTTAAAGTATTTCTTTATCAGTTTAATAATTGTTCCATTTATGGCTAACTTTTCAGGGTCTTTTGAGTTGCATGTGCTGAATTATGCGTTGAAATCTGGAAGTGTGTGTACATACAGTCCTGTACAAGAATGATGAACCGCATTGGAATGATCTGCATTTTCTTGGCTTTTTCAGTGGAACTTAACGCCAGTTCACAGGGTAAAACATGCTTCTCAAATCTACACTTTCAGTCACAATGGATTTTACATGTACAGTACTTCCAAAAATATGTGACCAATTTCCTGTTGCATGTTTCAGCTCTGAAAGAAGGGCTCAGCTGTGTGACAGATTACTGTAAATCTGTCAGCTGCTCTTTAAAGCTACCAGACACATCCACTAGAAACATATCACACTGGCTGGAATTTCAATGGAACAATCACATGTAAGCCATTATTCATTACCATTGTCTGTTTAGAAATTCATACACTATTTTTCAGTTGAATTTGTATGTCAATGTAAGTGTGCATTACCAGTACAGATTATGATGACTTCAAACACGGGCCGTATAGATGCCCACTCCAGAGAGCACGCGAAGATCACACCTGCACTTTCACTGTAAATGGAACAATGACTGATCTTGATAAAGTTGCTGTGAAACTTCATTATTTGGAAAACGGCAATAAGAATTCATTTCTGTTGAATGATGGTTGGAAGCCAACAGAAAACAGTGAGTAAATCGTTATATAATCAAAGAAATACTTTTTTTTATTATTAGTATTATATTTCACATACATGAAGCTTCTCTCTTTTCCCAGTTAAACCAAAAGCCCCACTTAATCTGACATTACAATATACAAATGGGACGTATCATTTCTCTTGGACTAATGGATATGAAGATGAACGCTATGGACCTTATCTACCCTTCACGTACACATTCCTGTACTACAAAGATGGAGATAATAACAGCGTAAGATTAATTACAGTGATGATTCAGCTGTCGATGTCCACCATTCATAGTGCATGTTCTCAGAGCACATCCTCTGTTTCACCCACATCAAAACGCCATCTATATGTGTGTTCTTGCTTTGAAAATGAATGTTTTCTATAATGGTTTCACATTGTTACTTTTTAAAGGAGGTCAGTGTTCATCCAGAAAATAAAATGATTCAGATTGATGAAATGAATCTTGATCCGGGTACTACATACACTGCTATGGTGAGGTCTGGGATACGTGAACATCGGACATACAGAGGAACGTGGAGCGAGTGGAGCAGCGCAGTAAAATGGAAAACAACATACAGAGATAAATACCGTGGTACCCCAGGTGAAAAAAAGTAGATTTCTATAATGTACTTAAAGTGCTCTATTTTTGCGCCTTAATTTTGTACTTAATATACTAAAAATTCTTCTTTAATACTTCTTAAGATAATATTAAGAACATCTAAGTGTACTCAACTGTGCTATATTGAGACACCATGAAATATGAACTAAAATGTGTGTAGTACTATAAGTGGTAACTAAATACATTGTAATGATCTGCATTTTCTTGGCTTTTTCTGTGGAACTTAACGCCAGTTCACAGGGTAAAACATGCTTCTCAAATCTACACTTTCAGTCACAATGGATTTTACATGTACAGTACTTATATGTGACCATTTTCCTGTTGTATGTTTCAACTCTGAAAGAAGGGCTCAGCTGTGTGACAGATTACTGTAAATCTGTCAGCTGCTCTTTAAAGCTACCAGACACATCCACTAGAAACATATCACACTGGCTGGAATTTCAATGGAACAATCACATGTAAGCCGTCATTCATTACCATTGTCTGTTTAGAAATTCATACACTATTTTTCAGTTGAATTTGTATGTCAATGTAAGTGTGCATTACCAGTACAGATTATGATGACTTCAAACACGGGCCGTATAGATGCCCACTCCAGAGAGCACGCGAAGATCACACCTGCACTTTCACTGTAAATGGAACAATGACTGATCTTGATAAAGTTGCTGTGAAACTTCATTATTTGGAAAACGGCAATAAGAATTCATTTCTGTTGAATGATGGTTGGAAGCCAACAGAAAACAGTGAGTAGATCGTTATATAATCAAAGAAATACTTTTTTTTATTATTAGTATTATATTTCACGTACATGAAGCTTCTCCCTTTTCCCAGTTAAGCCAAAAGCCCCACTTAATCTGACATTACAATATACAAATGGGACGTATCATTTCTCTTGGACTAATGGATATGAAGATGAACGCTATGGACCTTATCTACCCTTCATGTACAAATTCCTGTACTACAAAGATGGAGATAATGACAGCGTAAGATTAATTACAGTGATGATTCAGCTGTCGATGTCCACCATTCATAGTGCATGTTCTCAGAGCACATCCTCTGTTTCACCCACATCAAAACGCCATCTATATGTGTGTTCTTGCTTTGAAAATGAATGTTTTCTATAATGGTTTCACATTGTTACTTTTTAAAGGAGGACAGTGTTCATCCAGACAAAACGATTCAGATTGATGAAAAGGAGCTTGATCCGGGCACTACATACACTGCTATGGTGAGGTCTGGGATACGTGAACATCGGACATACAGAGGAACGTGGAGCGAGTGGAGCAGCGCAGTAAAATGGAAAACAACATACAGAGATAAATACCGTGGTACCCCAGGTGAAAAAAAGTAGATTTCTATAATGTACTTAAAGTGCTCTATTTTTGCGCCTTAATTTTGTACTTAATATACTAAAAATTCTTCTTTAATACTTCTTAAGATAATATTAAGAACATCTGTACTCAAGTGTACTCAACTGTGCTATATTGAGACACCATGAAATATGAACTAAAATGTGTGTAGTACTATAAGTGGTAACTAAATACATTGTAATGATCTGCATTTTCTTGGCTTTTTCTGTGGAACTTAACGCCAGTTCACAGGGTAAAACATGCTTCTCAAATCTACACTTTCAGTCACAATGGATTTTACATGTACAGTACTTATATGTGACCATTTTCCTGTTGTATGTTTCAACTCTGAAAGAAGGGCTCAGCTGTGTGACAGATTACTGCAAATCTGTCAGCTGCTCTTTAAAGCTACCAGACACATCCACTAGAAACATATCACACTGGCTGGAATTTCAATGGAACAATCACATGTAAGCCGTCATTCATTACCATTGTCTGTTTAGTAATTCATACACTATTTTTCAGTTGAATTTGTATGTCAATGTAAGTGTGCATTACCAGTACAGATTATGATGACTTCAAACACGGGCCGTATAGATGCCCACTCCAGAGAGCACGCGAAGATCACACCTGCACTTTCACTGTAAATGGAACAATGACTGATCTTGATAATGCTACTGTGAAACTTCATTATTTGGAAAACGGCAATAAGAATTCGTCTCTGTTGAATGATGGTTGGAAGCCAGCAGAAAACAGTGAGTAGATCGTTATGTAATCAAAGAAATACTTTTTTTTATTATTAGTATTATATTTCACGTACATGAAGCTTCTCCCTTTTCCCAGTTAAACCAAAAGCCCCACTTAATCTGACATTACAATATACAAATGGGACGTATCATTTCTCTTGGACTAATGGATATGAAGATGAACGCTATGGACCTTATCTACCCTTCATGTACAAATTCCTGTACTACAAAGATGGAGATAATAACAGCGTAAGATTAATTACAGTGATGATTCAGCTGTCGATGTCCACCATTCATAGTGCATGTTCTCAGAGCACATCCTCTGTTTCACCCACATCAAAACGCCATCTATATGTGTGTTCTTGCTTTGAAAATGAATGTTTTCTATAATGGTTTCACATTGTTACTTTTTAAAGGAGGACAGTGTTCATCCAGACAATAAAACGATTCAGATTGATGAAAAGGAGCTTGATCCGGGCACTACATACACTGCTATGGTGAGGTCTGGGATACGTGAACATCGGACATACAGAGGAACGTGGAGCGAGTGGAGCAGCGCAGTAAAATGGAAAACAACATACAGAGATAAATACCGTGGTATCCCAGGTGAAAAAAAGTAGATTTCTATCATTTACTTAAAGTGCTCTATTTTTGCGCCTTAATTTTGTACTTAATATACTAAAAATTCTTCTTTAATACTTCTTAAGATAATATTAAGAACATCTAAGTGTACTCAACTGTGCTATATTGAGACACCATGAAATATGAACTAAAATGTGTGTAGTACTATAAGTGGTAACTAAATACATTGTAATGATCTGCATTTTCTTGGCTTTTTCTGTGGAACTTAACGCCAGTTCACAGGGTAAAACATGCTTCTCAAATCTACACTTTCAGTCACAATGGATTTTACATGTACAGTACTTATATGTGACCATTTTCCTGTTGTATGTTTCAACTCTGAAAGAAGGGCTCAGCTGTGTGACAGATTACTGTAAATCTGTCAGCTGCTCTTTAAAGCTACCAGACACATCCACTAGAAACATATCACACTGGCTGGAATTTCAATGGAACAATCACATGTAAGCCGTCATTCATTACCATTGTCTGTTTAGTAATTCATACACTATTTTTCAGTTGAATTTGTATGTCAATGTAAGTGTGCATTACCAGTACAGATTATGATGACTTAAAACACGGGCCGTATAGATGCCCACTCCAGAGAGCACGCGAAGATCACACCTGCACTTTCACTGTAAATGGAATAATAACTGATCTTGATAAAGTTGCTGTGAAACTTCATTATTTGGAAAACGGCACTAAGAATTCATTTCTGTTGAATGATGGTTGGAAGCCAGCAGAAAACAGTGAGTAGATCGTTATGTAATCAAAGAAATACTTTTTTTTTATTAGTAGTATTATATTTCACATACATGAAGCTTCTCTCTTTTCCCAGTTAAACCAAAAGCCCCACTTAATCTGATATTACAATATACAAATGGGACGTATCATTTCTCTTGGACTAATGGATATGAAGATGAACGCTATGGACCTTATCTACCCTTCACGTACACATTCCTGTACTACAAAGATGGAGATAATAACAGCGTAAGATTAATTACAGTGATGATTCAGCTGTCGATGTCCACCATTCATAGTGCATGTTCTCAGAGCACATCCTCTGTTTCACCCACATCAAACACCATCTATATGTGTGTTCTTGCTTTGAAAATGAATGTTTTCTATAATGGTTTCACATTGTTACTTTTTAAAGGAGGACAGTGTTCATCCAGAAAATAAAATGATTCAGATTGATGAAATGAATCTTGATCCGGGCACTACATACACTGCTATGGTGAGGTCTGGGATACGTGAACATCGGACATACAAAGGAACGTGGAGCGAGTGGAGCGGCGCAGTAAAATGGAAAACAACATACAGAGATAAATACCGTGGTACCCCAGGTGAAAAAAAGTAGATTTCTATAATGTACTTAAAGTGCTCTATGTTTGCGCCTTAATTTTGTACTTAATATACTAAAAATTCTTCTTTAATACTTCTTAAGATAATATTAAGAACATCTGTACTCAAGTGTACTCAACTGTGCTATATTGAGACACCATGAAATATGAACTAAAATGTGTGTAGTACTATAAGTGGTAACTAAATACATTTTTTAAATACAGAGATAGTATGTTAAAATCACATTTTAGTTCATATTCATGGTGTCTCAAAATAGCACAGTTGAGTACACTTAGATGTTCTTAAGATTATCTTAAGAAGTATTAAAGAAGATTTTTTTTTGTATACAAAATTAGTGCGTGAAAATAGAGAACTTTAAGTACATTATAGAAGTGTATTTTTTTTCACCTGGGACTTTCTAATCTATCTGTTGCTGTGAGATTAAAGGTGCAGTAAGCTATTTCTGAGAAGCGTTAAAAGTTGGTCAGACTGAGCAGCACAACACACTTGTAGCCAATCAGCAGTAGGGGGCGTGTCCACTCATGATGGAGGAGGAGAGAGAGAGTGAGCCAATCAGCAGTAGGGGGTGTGTCCACTAATGATGGGGGAGGAGAGAGAGAGTGAGCAAGAAGGAGATTTGAAGAATGACTGTAGAAAGAGAGTTGGCTGAGAGACATTACAAAAGAGAAAAAGTCAGAGGAATTTCCCTGGGAAAAGAAGAGTTATGATCAGGCAAGAGCTTTAAGACCCGCGTTAATAATATAAAAGCGTTCCAGCACTGGGGAGACCTAAGCAGGAAAAAGGACACTGGGGTTGCATTGTTTTTCCATACGTGAGCAACATTGGCTTTGCTATGTTTCACAGAGCTAAGATATGCTGTTGTTGTAGTATTAGCTTTAGTAACAGCTTTTGAGTGTCGTTGAAACATTATTTAGCTTCAGCAATGATAAAAAGACATCCACTCTTGCATTGCATGCATTTTAGGGACGGAGCAATGAAGGGAGGTGTGTGTTTGTTTGGGTTGATTTCAAATATGAAGTGTTTCTCAGAAATCGCTTACTGCAACTTAAAGTCAATCCATTCCATGTTTGTTCTGTTGATTCTTTTTTCTCTGTTTTTATTCATTTATTTATTCAGTTTTGTTTGTTTGTTTGTTTGTTTTGTAGAAGATGAGCCCAATCAAGTTGGCAAGATTGTCATTGTAATGTTGGTTGGACTTTTAATTCTGCTCATATTTGTTCCTGCTGCAAGGTAATTGTTTATCATACACCTGCTATTGCCATATATTTACTGCAAAATGATGCAGTACACCAACACCAACAGGTGATATTTATGTATTACAGATTTAAGATGAAAGAAATTTCATGGGTGCCGACACCAGCAACATATTTCCAGCCCCTTTATCAAAATTACCAGGGCAATTTTCAGGTACAATTTCATACTTCAAATATACAAGGGTTTCCCAACTGAGGGTTTTGAACCCTTTTGTGGCTCATGAAATGACTTACAAGGGTCTTGTAAGCAAAATTGCAAAAATACTTTCAAAATGCTTTCAAGTTCAAACACTTCCATGCATTGATCACTGTAGCCAATCACAGACGTATCTGATGAGCACATGAACACAATTGCCAGAGGTGTTTACGAATCCGCTCAAAGCGTCACATTTTTAAAATGTCAGTACCTGACTTGGTATCGCGGTAGGTACTTCTGACAACACTAATTTATATATATATATATATATATATATATATACACTCACCAGCCACTTTATTAGGTACACCTTGCTAGTAGGGTTGGACGCCCTTTTGCCTTCAGAACTGCCTTAATTCTTTGTGGCATAGATTCAATAAGGTTCTGGAAAAACTCCTCCGAGATTTTGGTCCGTATTGACACGCAGTTGCTGCAGATTTGTCAAGCTGCTCATCCCGTTCCACCACATCCCAAAGGTGCTTTATTGGATTGAGATCTGGTGATTGTGGAAGACATTTAATTATAGGGAACTTAGGTAACGCTTTAGATTACAGCCCGGAAAGTACTGCATAATTACAACGTATTTACAGCATAACTTCTGGTAATTAGTGTACCTATAAAGTAACTATGTGTAAGTATAGGGGAACAATATGTAAAGTCTGAGGAATAAAGGGGTAACATCCAGGAAAATATTTTGTTTTTATTGCAAAAGTGCACTGATTGAGTTGTTTCAAGGCAAGTAAAACTACAATATTGCAATTTTTTAATACTGGGGAAATATACTCTTGTTTCATGTAGTTACAGGGTAAGTACAATAAAAACACATGTATACACACAATCTGATATCACTTGGAAACCTTTATTTGAAAAACAACTTATTTCAAAACAGATTTACAACACTTCTTATTCGTTTCTCTTGCTTGGCTTCCTCCTCCTCCTGTTCCTCTTCTACTTTTTCTTTCTTTAAATTCTGTATGTATTATAAGAAAATACAGTACACCCAGTAATGTCCTCACCATTTACTCATCTTTTGACTTTGACTTTTCTTCTTCAGATGAACACAAACAAAGTTTTTTAGAAAAATAAATAATCTCTGGGAATGCTTTATAATGCTTTATAATGCAAGATCATGTGTTCCTAAAAGTCGAAGCATCAAACAGCACACACAGAAAAATACCAAACATTTTAAATTTTTAAAATGTAGACTAATGCTTCCAACTAACTGTCACCTGTGCGACGTGTGTGTGCATGAGAGGGTTGAGAGTTCATGCTTGACGTAACTTGAGGCGTGACGTAAGCGCGCCAAGAAACTCAAGCGAAAAGTCATGTGGATGTCGGATGCCATCCGTTTTTTTTTTTTTTTTATTACTACTCAAAACAAAATACACAGAATAACAGATAATAATAATGAGAAACAGACAAGACAGAAAAACAGATAGCAGTTCTCGCACAAGTTTCACATGAAACACCCGCAAGAATGTCATTAAAGCTTGAAGCTTCACGTTGTTTCTTCAAACGTGAAGTCGACTCTCATGCACATGCTGGTGATGGTTGGAAGCAAAAAGATGAGTAAACCATGAGAACATTTCTGGGTGTACTGTATTTTCTTTTAATACATAATACAGAATAGCAAAAGACATGGGATTCCTTCTTAAGATTCATCAGTGGTAAGACTGAAAAAGAAGAAAAGGAAGAAGAGGAGGAGGAAGCCAAGCAAGAGAGAAAAAAAGGACAAAATGTGCTACTTTCTGTTAAGACTATGGACACTATGGACTTTGAAATGAAAAGTTGATTTAAAAAAAAAATAATAATAAATGAATAAGAAGTGTTGTAAACCAGTTTTGAATTAAGTTGTTTTTTAAATAAAGGTTTCGGAGTCAGTGATATCAGATTGTGTGTGTTTGTATTGTACTTACCCTGTAACTACATGAAACAAGAGGGTAACAAGCACCACTTTAATTTACATCCCGCAGATGTCATACTGTAACTATGGAACAAGAGTATTTACCCTAGTATAAGTACCCCTTAGTTCTAAAATACTTACAGTATAATTCATTTGTTATTTTCCTGGGTGGTACCCCTTTATTCCCCAGACTTTACATATTGTTCCCCTATACTTACACATGTTACTTTATAGGTACACTATAATTACCGGAAGTTATGCTGTAAATACGCTGTAATTACGTAGTACTTTCCGGGCTGTAATCTAAAGCGTTACCGGAACTTATTGTCATGTTCAAGAAACCAGTTTGAGATGAATGATTTGAGCTTTGTGACATGGTGCATTATCCTGCTGGAAGTAGCCATCAGAAGATGATACACTGTGGTCATAAAGAGCTGGACATGGTCAGCAACAATACTTAGGTATTGCGCAATTACACAACATTTTAAGATGAAGAGGTCCTCTTTGGTTTTCAACTTCGGTAACTAATGTGCTCACTCACAGAATTGCACTATTGCTTTTATAACACATTTCCAGTTATGAATTATGATATTGTTTGGTTCGTTGGGTTGAATTGCTTTCATATATCAAGCAAACCACTTCAGAGTTCGTTTGAAACCGTACCGTGACCTTCTTCAAGGAGGTCTCGGTACGTTTGTTTGGTCCACTTTTGGTGCGCACCCGAGTGCGATTACTGCATTCACACTTGCCCAAACGAATTGCGCCAAGTGGGACAACGAACTCTAGTGCGATTCAACCGAACTAAATGAGGCAGGTGTGAAAGCACCCTTAAATCACCTTTCTTCCCCATTCTGATGTTCAGTTTGAACTTCAGCGGATCGTCTTGACCATATCTCTACATGCCTAAATGCATTGAATTGCTGCCATGTGATTGGCTGATTAGATATTTGCGTTAACAAGCAATTGAACAGATGTACCTACTAAAGTGTCCAGTGAGTGTATACTTATAATATAATACTTATATCATAATATTTAATATAATACTTATAATATAATATAATACTTATATCATAATCTGTATTTGTTTACACAACACCGTTTTCAGTGAAAACTTTTTATGTGTTTTGGCCGTTCATTTACACAACAGCATTTTGGGGGTTAGGGTTTCAAAGTGCAAGTTTTTGAAAACGATACCATTATCATCTCTGTTTAAACTACAGAAATGTGAATTTGTGAAAACAGTGACGTAATGCTCATGCGTATTATGTGTTTAGTCTATAGGTGTGTAGTGTTTCTCAACAAAGTGACAACGCCAACTACTGGCAGAATAATACAGTGTTTTTAGTCTTTTTTTCTTTTTTTTTTGGTGAACGAGGATCGTTTTGATAATGTTGTCATCTGTAGTCAAAAAATGCAAATTAACGTGAACAATTAAAAATGGAAAAACAACTTCAGAACCTCTGTAATATAATATACATTAATTATTGTAATATATATATATATATATATATATATAGTGTATAATATTAATTAACAGTACACTTCTATTTACAGTATAATACTATATAAATTTATACTGTATTTTTAACACACATTTATATATATAATTGTGTAAGATATATCCTCATATTCATATTCATATCAGAATAATATGTATCCTTTTTTTCCATAAGTGTTGGGTTTTGGCAAAAAGTCCTTTACAAGACTTTCATGTTTTGGAAGACTTTTCAACAATCGACAAGATTTCCGAGGTCATGATGACTACACTACAGGATGAGGAAGAGAAAACGGGCATGTATCCCGCTGCACAATGCCATCAACCCTATGTGGGCCCCACAGCTGAGGTCTGGGTCCCACGCCAAATGCCCGATACGTGCAGTGAGACGAGTATCCCGTGTGAGGAATTTTCTTTGCTCTGTGAAGAGTTGCCAGATAAAGTGCATGACATCATGCAGTCTCTCGGTGTGGCGTGTCTGAGTGGGGATGTTCTGTCTCTGAAGGACTCTGCTCTTAGTCTTGAGAGTCTTGAGGACTGTGAGGAATCTGAAGCACCAGTTATCATTAACCCAGTGCCTGTGTGTTCCAAACAAGACTACTGCACTCTTACCAACACTCCCACAGGCCCTGTCTTCACCTTCACCAGAGATATAGAGCTGGACGAAAACACCTTTAGTGATTAAATGCATGAAGACACCTGCAGTAGACACGTGGACATTATGAACTGACATAAATCATTTATTCACATTTTGATTGTGTAAAATGTATGTTGTAGAACAAAATGTGAAGGTCTTTTCAAATAATGTTAACAAGGAATTCTTATTCTTCACTGAAACAAGTTGTCTAGGCTACAAGGTGTTAAAATAGCCATTATACTCCCTCCACTAATGCTGACAGTTCAAATGAGGTTTGACGATTCGTGTGCAGCGATTTGATTCTGTTTTTCATCAAGTAATATCATTATATTTCTATTTGTGATATTTGTACCTAGAAGAAAATTAAAATAGTGTGTATTTTATGTGGAAAAACTTAGAACCTAGAAGAATAGCAGATGTTATTTAGCAGTTTACACAGGAATCCAGTCTAATTCAAGAAAAAAAAAAAGAAAAGAAAAAAAAAAAACTGTTTTATTTCAATTGTATGTAAATAGACACCTGTTTTTACATTTTGCATATCAAAGAATCACAATATGTAAAGAGTGTGAATGAATTTTGTATGATTTATCATTGAATCTGCATTATGAATTCAGAATCAGAAAGAGCTTTATTGCCAGGTATTTTTACACAGACGAGGAATTTGTTTTGGTGAAAGAAGCTTCACAGAATGACAGTGACAAGACACAAATAATAAAAAGAATAAAATAAGTACAGAGGAAATAACAATATACACACAAAAAAAAAAAAAAGCAATATACAAAACAATAGATGGTACATATACAGGTATGTACAAATGCAAGGAAATGTAAATAAGAAGTGTGGTGTGTTAAATAAATGTATAAATAGTGTTGTGTATTGCACATTTATTGGGTCATTCCGTGTCAACTCAACCAGAGGTCCTCGGGTCAAATTTGTGATTTTTTTCTGTAGTAAGACAAGCATAAATAGTAATGAAAGCCAAAATATTAAATGTCACAGATGTATATTTACTGAGTAATCTATTTTGTAGAGGGGGGTCAAAACGACAATTTTCACTTCAGATTTGGAGCCAATTTACAGGGGTGTAAAAATGACTTTAGAAAGATGGCAGCATTATTATTTTATTTTTACACAGAGATTGGTAGGTCTATTAGTTAAATTAAATTTGTTGACTTTAGCAATCTTTGTTTTATTATACAGTATGCCAATGGTGACAGTTCAAAAATGACAAAAAGCACTTCTTGTTTTTTTCTTTGCCTCAGGTTTGCGTGCCTGTAACTCAAGAAGTATTAAAGATAATATCCTTTTGGAATCTGGTTCTTAACAAACTTTCCTTCTGGTATCTTAATTTTAAAGGCCCTCGATGGTTCAATCCCAGAGATATGGACATGTTAATGCGGCTCCATGAGTAAATTGGTAAATTGTACACATCTTCAGTGGTCAAAAACCAATTGTGGTTCACTTTGCATACTGCTGATACTTTTTAAGTATAAAAACAAATAATGTTGAAACTAGAAATATATATCAGCTCAATTACAGAACATACCTGTCTGAGTGTCATAAATATTCTTTTTCTAAAGTTTGCATGCCTGTAACTCTAAAAGTATTCAAGATATCCTTCTAGATTCTCATTATTGATAAACTTTCCTTTTGGAATCTTCATTTTTAGTGCCCTGTATCGCTTCAGAAGCTGTTAAAATGAACAAAATCCCTTCTTTCAAATATCCCTTAAACTGATTCAAATATAGATTTTTATAAATACACTTTTGAGAGCAAGTTAATGTGCCTCAACCATTTTTAGTGGATTTTTTGGTACTCAGAGAGTTATGTTTTATGCAATTCTTTTGATAAAGGGAAACAAGATACATTTCTAATTTAAACATTATTTATTCTTCAGACCTTCCTCTTTAAAAGCAATAAGTATCAGCTGTGTGCAAAGTGAACCACATTTGGTTTCAATCACTGAAAATGGGTAAGATTCAGCAATTTGAATATGGAACTGCTTTGAGATCTTCATATCTATGGGACTGGACTGCCTTGAAAATGAAGATTTCAAAAGGAAAGTTTATCAATAATGAGAATCTAGAAGGATATTAAGATATCTTGAATACTTTTAGAGTTACAGGCATGCAAACTTTGAAAAAAGAATATTTATGGCACTCAGACAGGTATGTTCTGTAATTGAGCTGATAGAAAAACATGAGATGCATTTCTAATTTCAACATTATTTGTTCTTCAGATATTCCTTTTTAAAAGAAAATAGTATCAGCTGTATGCAAAGTGACCCACATTTGGTTTTTGACCACTGAAAATGTGTACAGTTTACCAGTTTACCTATGAAGCGGCATTAAGATCTCCATATCTCTGGGATTGAACCATCAAGGGCCTTTAAAATGAAGATTTCAAAAGGAAAGTTTGTTAATAATGAGAATCTAGAAGGATATTAAGAAATCTTTAATACTTCTTGAGTTACAGGCATGCAAACTTGAGGCAAAAAAAAACACAAGAAGTGCTTTTTGCCATTTTTTAACTCAACGTTGGCATATAATGAAACAAAGATTGCTAAAGTCAACAGATTTTACTAACAGACCTACCAATCTCTGTGTAAAAATAAAATAATGATGCTGCCATCTTTTCTTATTTACTGAGTAATAGTGGATTACTCAGTAAATATACATCTGTGACATTTAATATTTTGGCTTTCATCATGATTTATGTTTGACTTTCCACAGAAAAAAAATATTAACAAAATCCAAAATTTGAGCCAGGGAAGTTTAACTGTTCATGAGATGGATTGCCTGAGGGAAGAAACTGTTCCTATGCCTGGCCGTTCTGGTGTTAAGCGCTCTGTAGCACCGACCAGATGGCAAAATTTCAAAGAGGAAGTGCCCTGGGTGTGAGGGGTCCAGAATGATTTTGCCAGCCCTTAACTCACTCTGGATGAGTACAGTTCTTGGGGAGTGGGGAGGGTTGTACCAGTGATAACAGTTCCTGGAGGGCCACAGCCCTGCAAGGTTTAGTTTCAACCCAGCTCCAACACTCATACCTGAAGTTTTCAGATAAGCCTGGAGGACTTGATTAGCTTGATCAGGTGTGTTAGGGTTAGAGCTAGGCCCTGTCCCAAATGGCACACTTCATGTGCACTTTCGGTCTTGTGGACTTACAATGGCCGCTGCTTGCACGTGTCCGTTAAGTCCACAAGACCGTAGGGTGTCCCATTCGTCATTTAAGCTTAAACAAGGGTGCCGTGAGCGCCCCCTTTGAGGCTGCTATGAGCCCTCGATGCACACTTCTGCTGAGCCCGCAGGACTGTGAGCTACGCAGAGGACTTTACCCGGCATTCAAAGCGGCATTACGTTGTGAAAGTGCGGACTCAGAGGAAGACCGTGAGGGTTTAGGGTGCCATTTGGGACAGGGCTCTAAACTCTGCAGGGCTGTGGCCCTCCAGGAACTGAGTTTGATGCCACTGCTAATGGTGCAGGTACTGGATGTGAGTTTTCCCAGCCTCACTAGCTGCTGCCTGTCTGTCAGGAAGTTGGTGATACACTGACAGATGAAGGTGGGCACAGAGAGCTGGGTTAATTTGGACAGGAGGAGGTTAGAGATGATGGTGTTGAAGGCCGAGCTAAAGTCCACAAATAGGATCCTCACATAGGTCCCTGGTTTGACTGCATCATCCACAGATCTGTTTGCTCATAACCAAACTGCAGGGGGTCCACCAAGGGTCCAGTAATTTCTTTCAGGTAGGCCAGCACAAGTCTTTCAAATGACTTCATGGCCTCAGATGTTATTCAAGGGCAAGGGTTTTCCAAAGACATGCAGATTAGGTGGATTGGACATGCCAAATTGGCCATAGGTAGCCATAACGAAACGATCTGCTGAAGTTCAAACTGAGCATCAGAATGGGGAAGAAAGGGGATTTTGAATGAGGCATGTCTATTGGTGCCTGACGGGCTAGTCTGAGTAGTTCAGAAACTGCTGATCTACTGATATATTCACACACAACCATCTCTAGGGTTTACAGAGAACAGTCTGAAAAAGAGAAACAAACGCATGTACGCACACATACACACAGTTAAATTGTATGTGAATAGACACCACTTTTTACATTTTGCATGGCTCAACAATCCCAATCAGTGTCTAATCAGTTAAGAGTGTGAAAGAAATTTGTATGATTTATTATTGAATCATGCATCATGAATTCAAGGTCAATGTTTGTTTGTTTTTCAGCAGAACAATGACCATAAAAAAAGAACTATAAGTAAACTTCTTGGTTAAACTTCTAGAGAGAGAGAGAGAGAGAGAGAGATTTCCACTCTACCCCCACCTATGCAAAAAACTTTCATAATCATTAATCAACTTATAAAATTTAAAATCAATCAGAACCCGACTTTTCACCAGATTTTTATAAACCATCTCGACTTTTTGCCCATCTCTACCTTCTAACTTTATTTTCCTTGTGATATATATAGCTCTTTTAGCTTGTCCAATCAAGAAATTTAACAACTGACTTTTACATTTTTTGGGCTGCTCTATAACATGGACCAAAAATGAAGCTCTGAAAAGAGAATTTTTCACCAAAATTAAAAAACATTAATTTAAGTATACTAAACAAATTCCTCAGTCTCAAACATTCTAAAAAGCAGTGAAAAATCGTTTCCCTTATTTTACAGAAAGGACACTCATGAGACACATTATAATTAATAACATTCACAAATGCGTTAACAGCAACTGTGCCATGCAGTATTTTCCACTGAAGATCACCTATACACTTTTTTAATGGTGGTTTATAGAGAGTTCTCCATACAGGTTTTACATGATCTTCTAACCCCAGTTTTTCCCTCCACACTGTATCCTTTTGTTCTTTGAGAACTGTTTTATTTAAAACCTTTACACAACATTTATATAACACTTTACTTTGAACATCTTGAAAATTCAGATTCTCCAGACTTTCCAATTCCAAAAAAAAAAAAAAAACCCATTTAAACCTTTTAAATCAGGAGTAATTAAAATTTTGGGAAATGGATCTGAATTAGTAGGAACCACTTTGCCATTATAGTACTATTTCAACAAAATTTTTTCTTCTGCTGTCAATCTTTGCATTAACAGATCTAACACTCTTCCAACCTGTCTACAGACTGAATTCCCAAATGAGATGCCACAGCTTGAGTATTACATAGCTCAGGGCCACCAATGTCCATTAAATCATGTAACTTTAAAACTTTTGATGAACACAAGATTTGTGATAGTCCTGGTGTGGCTTCACAAGCCACATCCAACCTCGCTCCATGAACAAGAGTTCTTCAAGCAGCCAGTACAGAGATGTTGTGTCTTGCCTCCGTTTTTTAAATAGCTGCCAAACATTAAAAAGTCCTTTGTAGAATTTAATCGACAAGGATGTATTAAGAGAGAGAGAGAGAGAGAGAGAGAGAAAGAAAGAGCGAACAAAAGAGAAAGAAAGAAAGAAAGAAAGAGAAAGAAAGAAAGAACTAAAGAAAGAATGAGCGAACGAAAGAAACAGAAAGAAATAAAGAGAGAGAAAGAAAGAGAAAGAAAGAAAGAAAGAGAAAGAACAAAAGAAAGAAAGAACTAAAGAAAGAAAGAAAGCGAATGAACGAAAGAAAGAAAGAGAGCGAACAAACGAAAGAAAGAAAGAACGAGCGAACAAGAAAGAAAGAGAAAGAAAGAAACAACGAAAGAAAGAAAGAACGAGCAAACAAAAGAAAGAGAAAGAAACAATGAACGAAAGAAAGAAAGAATGAGCGAACGAAAGAAACAGAAAGAAATAAAGAGAGAGAAAGAAAGAGAAAGAAAGAAAGAACAAAAGAAAGAACTAAAGAAAGAAAGAAAGAGCGAATGAACGAAAGAAAGAGAGTGAACAAACGAAAGAAAGAAAGAAAGAACGAGCAAATGAAAGAAAGAAAGAAAGAAAGAAAGAAAGAAAGAAAGAGAAAGAAGGAAAGAAAGAAAGAACGAGCGAACGAACGAAAGAAAGAACGAGCAAACGAAAGAAAGAAAGAAAGAAAGAAAGAAAGAAAGAAAGAAAGAAAGAAAGAAAGAAAGAAAGAAAGATTCCACTAGGCTACAAACAGTACAGAAAGATGAGGGTCATTGCCCGTGCTCTGCTGCCCTCTGCTGTCCGGAGAGTGTCCTGCGGTTCTCATGGCGCTCCACTGCATGAGACGTTGTTGTGGTGTGACGTCAGAGCTGGCAGGAGAGAGGCAGCAGCGGCCATCCACTACAGCTCTGTAATGACAACATTACTGAGACATCTGCCTGTAAACGTCCATGGCCAAGACCAAGAGCCAAACAGTGAGTATATGATGAAAAATACGACATTAGATCCCGAGTGACAGTGAATGATAGGGTGTTCTGGACCCGCATGTTTATTTACAGCCTTCAAATTAGCCAGTTGCTATCTTCTTCTAGCTAAGCCAGCTTAGTGTTTGGCCAGGGATTTCACTTTAGTAAGTTTTATTCTCTAAATGTAATTCAAACCATTTAAGTAATTTGTTTGGTTGTTTTGAAAGACGAACATCACGGATTTGTTTGTTTCAGCATTTCTTTTTCTTTTTAAATAATAATAATAATAATAAAAAAACCTCTTTCCGTGCTTTAACGTAGTTTATTGTTATTGTATGTAGTGAAGTCATTAATTATATATCATTTTATTTTAATTACCGCGGTTGTTTTGACATGTAGTTTGTCAGCTGACAGGCTAAAAACAAACAGCAGCGCTCGTGAACATGCCAGAGGAAGTGACGCAGCAGCGCAGAGTCGGTTAATGATGGATTTGTTTAATTTGTTTAAGGTGTCCGTAAAGTCACCTCACGAAACTGCTCTCACGCGAGACGTGTCCACTTGATAAAAACAAAACGGTGACATTAAACGAGCGTTACACAAGTTAATTCAAGTTTAAAGACGCACATCTGACTGTCACTACTGCTTTAAATCAGCAGAGAATTTTCAATATAAAACGAACGATGTTTAACATCGTTCATTTACTCGACATGATTATTTCCACAGATATAGGCCTACAGATTCTACAGCAGAAGGATGAACCCCCAACTGTAATATGTGATAGAAAAAGAGTACTGTAGATGCAGGATGCGACACTTGGGAGTACTGGGACAAAAGCAAAACAGGCTCCGAAACTAATAAATAAATAAAACGAAAATCAAGGATTTATTTAATGTTTATTTCTTGTTTAACATGCTCAGAGATATTCACCTATGTTTGGGTGCCTCTTCTGCTTTTTGCATTTTATGCGTTTTCCTTGGCTATCACTCGGTCCAATGCAAGAACATAATGTTATCATTGTCATAAGTTAGCACTTTATGGCTTCATTTTCTGGACTTTTGTTGCACAAAATTATTTTTATGAAGGTTTTCCCCTTTAGGCTCATGGTCATGGAAAACCTGGAAGTCGAATGAACAAAATCAACTAATAATAATTAAAATATCAAATTTTCTGTGTCTTATTACGGAAGCCCGTTTCTGCCAAATAATAAAATAAAGAAACATAATTATATAAGTACTAAGTCATAATTTTTTTAATATACAATAATTAATATATTAAGACTTCTCATGATTATGGCTTAGTATCTCATAATTTCGACTTGTCATAATTTTGAATTACCAAAGTGTGTCAGAACTGGGCTTTCATGTATTAGAGATTTTTTATTATTTGACAGTAAAAGGTTTGATAATTTAACTATAATAATTCTAAGAATGAATGATGAATATGCAAATCTGTATCTGCACAATGATTGAAAAAACTGCTTATTTGGTATCACAAATTAACTCACTGAAAGGGGCCAAAAGAAAAGACCCTGCAAATATTTCCTCATATCTGAGGTTTTCAAAAGGTTGAAAAAATCATATGAGCTTTTAAAAAGATTGAATAGCCTACTAATAAATACTAAATTTAATTGCACAAATCCAGCAGTGCTGTGAAAACTGTGTTATGACATCTGCATCAGGATGTTGTTTATGTGGCTAAAGATTTGATAATGAGCCACAGCACATGCAGGAAATTAATGCTGCATCTCTAACCTACAAATCAACTGAATGAAACAGTTACTTGAAGTCAGTGTGCTAAACGTGTTTACAGTCTGAAAGATATGATCTGACATTTGCAGCTTGTATGCCTTGACACACATCAGGCATCTAATATGTAGACATGATTGTGTTCATCTATCTTTATTCTTTAGCTGTGTTGAAGATTACGATTTAAAAATACATAAAAGCATTTTGTCTAGACCTTTATGTATGTATTTTCCTTGTTATGGCACTTTTTATGACCCAGCTTGCAACTTGTTTGTATTCACACTTACTTTGGCATCTTGTCAACCTTTACTATGCTGTTCTCTCATGCGTACAGTGCCACTATTTGCTTTTTAAGTCACCCAATGCTGGCTGTCAGAGATGCAAGGGTATTGTTTTTGTTGACTCTATCAAAACTTCACTTCCTAATGTAGTTCTAAATACCACTTCCAGGAAAACTGGCCGTTGCTATCGGATTACAGTGTCGCACACTATTTTGATGCCATTGATCCTGAGGGAGACGGAGGTAGTATTGCGCAGTAATCGTTATTGTTGTTTTAGCCATTGTGTTTGTGCCACTCCCATTTATTTTATTAATGAGTCATAAAGAAAATTATGTTACCTGTGACTGCTTCAATTTCTTAAACTGTTCAGATGGCTGATCCTTATACAAACATACACTAGAAGGCAAAAGTTTGGGCTTGATTGAATTTACAGAATCTAATGATTTTAAGTTTGGACAAAAATAAACGGCATACAGTCAAACTGAAAATTATTCAGACACTAGATATAATTTTTGCTATTTTTTTACTAGTGGGTGCAGGACACTATAGTTTATTTATGTAAGTGAGGATAGCGAAATTAAGTAAACTGTAAAACATTTTCAGCTGTTAAACTTAGAAATGAAAGTTCACCTGCTGCCTTAAAAATGTGAGTTAACTCAACTTGAAAATAATCTTTGTTTCAACTCACAAATAGTCAAGACAATGCATTATTTTAAGTTTAAATTTTAGCTTAAAGTAATGCGTTGTCTTGACTATTTTTGAGTTGAAACAAAGATTATTTTCAAGTTGAGTTAACTCACATTTTTAAGGCAGCAGGTGAACTTACATTTCTAAGTTTAACCAGCTGAAAATGTTTTACAGACATATTATACCCAAAAATTCTTCAAACCAGTAAAATTGATAAAAATTTGGAACCAAAAATTATTCAGACACTTTGACCTGACCATGTTTTGCTGAAGTGTTATCTGACATAATTAAGATTAATTTTTTCTGACACAGTTTAACTCTGAGATCTTGTCATATTTTATTACCGTTTTTATAGTGAATAAACTGAATTAATGAATGAAATGTTCAAGGTGTCTGAATAATTTTTGGTTTGACTGTATATGTGTGTATTACTTTACAAACCCAACATTTTAATTAGTTTAATTTTAATTAATTTAAAAGACATGAGTTGGACTGGATAGTGAACAAAAAAGTCAAAAAGCATCCCAGGATGCACTTTTTTTGTTCCTGCATAATGCATTTTTTCATACAATTGATATCAAAGATGTAGGCTATATTATTCAAAAAACTGTACAAAATAAATAAATCAAATAAAAAAAAAAAAGTAATAATAAAGAACTACTAGAAGAACTTTTGACTGGTACTGCGTGTGTCAGATTTCTTTGATTCTATTTAGTGCATTTCTCTCAGTGCTGTTTGCAGACAGTTTTTATTATTTCTACCTTTCAAAATATCAATAAGCTGCGTGCATATGGCCTGATTTCTATTTTTCTCTTCACGTCAAGCTTCTGTAGCATCCATGGCATTTTTATTTTTGTCATTTACAGGCAAGGGGACAGTCCTCTTTAGTTTCTGTGGTTGTGTGTGTATGGCAAAGTTGTATTGGAGAAGTGGCTTATGTAGCAGGTGTCTGGAAAGTACCAGGTTTTACACTAATAACAGAACCTTTTAGAATTTGTTTTTTTTTTTTTTTTCTCTCTCCACATTTCTCGTAGTAAACAAATGAGGAGTGATCAACCTGCTGCGGGGAAGCAGATCTTGTTTGATTTGCATGGCTTTGTGTATTATCTCAGACTTGAGGCTAAAACTGCCTCAGGTTGAAATTGACATATCCTTTATGTATATAAGAGATATATATGTTCCTAAAGTAGGCTTTTTTTCCCTGTTGTGATGTATATCCGAGTGAAACGACCTCTCGAGTAGAAAAGATGTAGGGCGGGACTTGATTTTGTCCATGGGGATGGTTGTGCTTTGCTATTGGTGGATCTGATGTGAGTGACAGGTTGCCCCGCCCTCATGCCAGTAAACACGTCATCAGAGAAGAGATGAGCTGCAAGAGGGAGGAGAAGTTTTGATTAAAGATTATGAAGGCACATGAATTAAAAAATAAATAAATAATGATTTGCATGGATAAATCATTTATAATAAATACTGCAATATTTTATAAAAAGAACATGCTTTTAATTGGATGGTTCAATTATAATTAGTCTTGTGTCTCAGGTTACACTTGGTAAAACACACTAAAAGTCTATCTAAATGGCCATTTAATGTCCCATATAAACATAAAATGGGATTTATAAGTAAATAAATGAGATAAATTTGCCTTCTGTACTTGGATGTTACTTAAAGAGATTATAAAATGGCTAAATGAGTGCGGTTTTCTTTCCTGTGTCCCTTTTTAAAATAGCCAGTTGGCTTTAGGTTACATCGTTCACAGGTATGAACCAAAATTTGCCATAAGTTGCAAATCAGTGGCAACCTGTTTGTCAAACCTATAAGTGCATGTTTAGTCAACAGTATTTTTTATTTTTTTTTTGTTGTTGTTGTTGTTGCTCATTTTCACAGAAGAAAATGACTAAATTTTATCTGTGTATAGATGTTAAAAGTTTATTTTGTTACCTTTGTCTTTGAAGTTGGCATAAAATGAAAATTCACACTATCTTTTCTTTTAAAAATGTATGTTATATATATTATTGAGAGTGATTTGTCTGTCCATTCTCAAGCTCACGTTTTTCACGCCCCACATCTCAAAATAAATTTAAAGGGAACCCCTGGTGTTAAGACTTGTATGGCTTAATATAACGTAAGTGATGTCTCTTATTGAAATGTGTAGTAGAAAACCCATGAAAGATTTACATTATTTAAAAAATCCATTACATAGTTGGACCGATTTGGACAATGGGCGCCGCCATTTTGTTTAGGTGCACAGTGCATTCAGTGACGTCAAATGGTTGCACTCACTGAGCTACTGACACTGTCCTATTGCTATTTTTACCGCAACACAACTCTGAATATAATATAAGATGCCACATTGTGCAGCTTTTGGTTGTAATTTTCAGTCGATGAGCCACAAGAGAAGCAATGTAAGTTTTTACTGCTTTACTAGCGATAAGAGGAGAAAAGAATGGGAAGTTGTGCAGAATGTGGACGAATAAAACTTCCTAACTGCGTCTTTGTTCTCTTCACTTTAGCCCTGATGACTTTGAGGCTTTTTATCTGTATGTTTTGGTGCAATGGTAATCTAGTAAATCATACAAGTCTTAATATCCGCGGGGTTCCTTTTAAACCCCGATCAGCCTTTTCAATTTGAGCCAGAGCGCAACATTAGTGAGGATGAAAACATCGAAGCTGTGCAATGTCTCTGTGGCTATTCGAACTACTGATGTATGATTGACGTGTAAATATCGTCTGATCACCTGAATGCATTACACACGGTTAAACGTGCTGAGAAGATGCTACTGTTTATGCGATCACAGATATCTCGTGCATCAGAGCGCACGCGAGCTTTGAGGCAGATGTGTTATAAGCTTACCTTCGTCAGTCTCCACGACAGGCGTGGCATTTGGTTAAAGTATACAAATTTATATCCATCGGCAACTGTAAGCTCTTTCAGCTGTGGTCTTCTAAAAAGTCATCAGGGCTAAAGTGAAGAGAACAAAGACGCAGTTAGGAAGTTTTATTCGTCCACATTCTGCACAACTTCCCATTCTTTTCTCCTCTTATCGCTAGTAAAGCAGTAAAATCTTACATCGCTTCTCTTGTGGCTCATCGACTGAAAATTACAACCAAAAGCTGCACAATGTGGCATCGTATATTATATTCAGAGTTGTGTTGCAGTAAAAATAGCAATAGGAGAGTGTCAGTAGCTCAGTGAGTGCAACCATTTGATGTCATCGAACGCACTGTGCACCTAAACAAAATGGAGGCGCCCATTGTCCAGATCGGTCCAACTATGTAATGGATTTTTTAAATAACGTAAATCTTTCATGGGTTTTCTACTACACATTTCAGTAAGAGACATCACTTACGTTATATTAAGCCTTAACAGCAGGGGTTCCCTTTAAGAAATAATGCATAGAATCAAGGCATTTTCAACATTTTTTTTTTCTTTTCCGATAATTTATTATACTCAGATGTACAATATGAATCGAACATAGCAGTGGTCTTGGTCTTATACTGCCTCCTAGAGGCGTGGATGTAGCATCATGTCAAAGCAAAAGTTTACCAATTGACCCTTCGCAAAGACCCGCCCCCACAGAGTGAAAAATACATCTCGGAGCAAAGAGGACACTGACAACACGTCGACAGACAAGACAGCAGGTTACTTCTGATATTAAACAAAGTCCTAGTTTTCAAACTGTGTAATTTTTTAAGAAATTCGAACAATAAAAACCGTTTTGTGGCTCTTTAATGTGTTGTGACAGATTACTGTAGCGCCTCAGCTCAAGCGGCTTGTGAACCGATCATCTCTTCTTACTAGTTAATTTATAGTATCAAATAAACATGAATGAACATGAGAAGGAATGTTGTTTCAAACGCGGAAAGACGTCAGTACACACCATTTTTCAAGTTCAAGTCCACCAAGGTTAATCTTCTAACTCCTGACTGCTTTGTCGGACAAAATGGCGGATTCGGCGTTATGATTGGTTAGATCGCTTGTCAATCAAACTCCCGGCGAAGGGTCAATTCCATAGAAAGGTGCTATTTACAGTCAGTCATGATTTTTTTTTTTAATTCCTCAAATGTTAGGGTTCCATAGCTGGGGTGCTTGCTGAGATAAAACTAGTAGTATTCAGCTGGTCATGTGATGTCAACATGTCTGCCCCCATGAGGCGACCCACTCCATGTAAAATAAAACTGGTTTTATTAGGCTACTGATCATCTTCATCTCATTTGAGTGAACATGACTTTTGAAATTATTTTTCAAAAGTACTATTCACCTCTTTATATCTTTATTTAACTTTTTAACAAGTTAAAACACTTTTTAAATGATCAGTCACCTCAATATTTTCATTCAGGTACTATACATGTGGTTAGCATGAAAAGTGTGGTTAGACTTAACCAAAAACGATGTTTTTGTAGCTTCAGTAGGGTAAATATTTTGCGTTCTCTGCAGCGTAAACAAAGGCAGGTCTGAGTGAATGAATTTGAGTACTCGTAATCCTGGGTGAAAACAAACACAGCCCTCCCCTCTGCGGAAGCTCTACTGTACTTTATCAGCTGCTGGTTTACTGCCTCCAAGGTGGTTTTGTTCCTCATTGCACATGCACCCGCATGTCTGAGTCAGTGTCATGTTTGCTCTGTGTGTGTGTTTTGCTCGTTCAGTACGATGCTGCTCCCATCCAGCCTAGCGTGGTGTTGCGTTCCTGTGCTTCTTCATCAATGGTAAGGACTCAGCTGAACTCCAACCTTCCTCACTGTCTCAGTATGGAGGTCCGTGGAGGTGAGGCAAGCGCCCAGCCAAAGACATCTACCCTCAAGCCTCCACAATCACGCAAGAAGGAGGATTTCAGCTTTGGCAAAATTTTAGGAGAGGGTTCCTTCTCGACGGTGGGTTCAATTCTGGTTCAGATTTTGCAATAAAAGATTTAATATTTTGCAATTTAATAATTACATTTGGGGTCCAAATAGCCAGTATTTTGACAGATATTTTAGGCAGTTTCAGTAGTTGGACAAATATTTTTGGTAGTTAAGCTGATTTTTTGGTAGTTTTGGTGGTTGGGCAGATATTTTTGGTAGTTTTGGCAGTTGGACAGATATTTTTGGTAGGTTCCATTGATTTGTTGTAATAGCTGAACACATTTGAATTGCAGGTTGTGCTTGCAAAAGAACTTGCCACAGGAAAGGAATATGCAAGTAATGGGCAATGTATTATATATAAATATATATATTATAGTAATATAGTAATATATTTAATAAACTAAATTGATGTCTTTTGAACTTTATTTTTCAGTGAAGATTCTAGAGAAGAATCACATCAGGAAAGAGAATAAAGCACACTATGTGTTCAGAGAGAAGGATATATTGTCAAGCATTGATCATCCCTTTTTCGTGAAGCTCTACTTCACGTTTCAAGATTCACATAAACTTTGTATCCTTTTCAGAATAAAACCATGGTGTTGAGCTGTGAAACTGTGAAATCAAGTCTGTTAAACTCATTATTACGTTGTTAAAATGTTCTTAACTTCTAATCCATCAGATTTCGCACTCAGTTATGCAAAGAATGGAGAACTACTTAGATACATTCGCAAAATAGGCTCATTTGATGAGACTTGCACAAGATTCTACACTGCTGAGATAGTTTGTGCACTTGAGTATTTGCACTCGATGGGAATTATTCACAGGTATTTTGACTAACAATATGTCTTTGATTGAAATAATTTGTAATACATTTTTGAATATGTATTTATTTGTTTTTATCTAGGGACCTTAAGCCAGAGAACATCCTATTGAGCGAAGAGATGCACATTCATATTACGGATTTCGGGACAGCAAAACAGCTGTCGTCGGACAGCACTCAAAGTAACACACAGTTAATGAATATTTTGTAGAATTGCTCTGCTCTGGTTGTTGTTTTTTCAAAGCGACTGTCGTTAACTTCCTTTAACCCCCTTTTAGGTCAGGCATGAAGTGTTTGTTATCTATAGATACACTCACAACAGTTCTCAAGTAGCATAAATATGGGACAGTCTATCATTTTTTGCTTTACGCACAATATACGAGTTGTCAGCAGGGTTACGGACCCTGAAGGTATGTGATGCTGTTTGTCCCAACTGAATCTGCTCTGTGTGATTTGTCTTTCCAGCAAGAGCCAATTCTTTTGTTGGCACTGCACAGTATGTTTCTCCAGAGCTACTGACGGAAAAATCAGCCTGCAAAAGGTTTTGGCATTTAAAGTGCAATAGCGCAATATTAACAGATTTAGATGTTAATAATTGCATCAAATTTGTTTTTATTTTCTGTGATATTTCTCTTTTAGTTCGGACCTCTGGGCACTGGGTTGCATAATCTATCAGCTGGTGGCCGGATTACCTCCGTTTAGAGCTGGGTGAGTTACTAATCAATTCAGATTTAGTTCAATTAAACATTCATAATAATGTGGTGGTGCTTTGCACTTCAGCTGAAGTGCTGGTGGTTGATCACTGTTGTAATTGCAGTTAAAAACATGGTGTGAAATAACAGGAAGTGTTGGCTTTGGTGTTTATGACTTGTTTGTGTAGACAGTTCAGAGGGCTTCTGAGGAAGCCCCAACCACTGGGTCACATGACTCGCTTGCTGTTTTGGTTACATTACAACCAATAAATTGGCTCGGATAGCCGTTGAAAACAAAACACTGAGCCATGTGACTGTAAATTAACCCTTTCTTTCTCTCAGCTGATTAAGAGCTCTTCAGTTGTGAGACTACAAACTGTTCAGTTGATATTGATTTAGTGGAGTTAGTCATTTACTTTTGTCTTTTAATAGGAACGAGTACTTGATTTTCCAAAAGATTATAAAGCTGGAATATGAATTTCCTGAGAAGTTCTTCCCCAAAGCTAAAGATCTGGTGCAGCGACTGTTGGTAATTATAGTTTGTTTCCTTTACATACCATCACTTTCAGTTGCACGACTATGTTGAAGCAAATTCATTGTTTATCTACTGGTTTCAGTCTTTGGACCCTAGAAAGCGGCTAGGATGTGAGGAAATGGGTGGGTTCAATCCACTGAAAGGCCACATGTTCTTTGAGACAATCTCATGGGAGAACTTGCCGGTTCAGACCCCACCCAAGCTGACCCCTTACCTACCAGCCATGGCAGAAGATGATGAAGACTACTATGGCAATGTTAGTCTGACTTATCATGCAAATTATCCACAATACTGTGCATAATTATATGAGGAATGTTTTTTTTTTTTTTTTTTTTTTTGTTATTCCCCCTCTCCTTTTTTTGCTTTTGTTTTGTTGTTGTTTTTTTGTTTTGTCTTTTTGTTTTTTGAGCTTTTTCTTTTGTTTTAAATTTTATATATATTTCTTGTTTGGTCTTTTTGTTTTGTTGTTTGAGGTTTTTCTTTTGTTTTTCTTTTGTTGTAGTTCAAGTTCAAGATCAATTTTATTTAGACAGCACATTAACAACAGGCACTAGGCTGACCAAAGTGCTTTACAAAAGAACAAGTTTAAAAGAAAAATATAACATGCATAGAAAACAAATCAAACCAAAAATAAGAGAAACATAGTTAAGAGTTACCATAAAGCAGGTGGACCAAAAACAAAAATCAAAACTCAGATATAAATTAATAGACCAATTAACTGTTGTATTGTTTTTTTTTTTTTTTTGGTCTTTTTGTTTTGTTGTTTTTTGTTTGAGCTTTTTGTTTTGTTTTGTTGTTTGGTCTTTTTTTTTTTTTTTTTTTTTTTTTTTTTTTTAGCTTTTTGTTTTATTGTGTGTTTTTTTTTTTGTTTGGTCTTTTTGTTTTGTTGTTTTTTTTGTTTGAGCTTTTTGTTTTGTTTTGTTGTATTGTTGTGTTTTTGTTTGGTCTTTTTGTTTTGTTGTTTTTTTTTGTTTGAGCTTTTTGTTTTGTTTTATTGTTGTGTGGTTTTTTGTTTGGTCTTTTTGTTTTGTTGTTTTTTGTTTGAGCTTTTTGTTTTGTTTTGTTGTTTGGTCTTTTTTTTTTTTTTTTAGCTTTTTGTTTTATTGTGTGTTTTTTTTTTGTTTGGTCTTTTTGTTTTGTTGTTTTTTTTGTTTGAGCTTTTTGTTTTGTTTTGTTGTATTGTTGTGTTTTTGTTTGGTCTTTTTGTTTTGTTGTTTTTTTTTGTTTGAGCTTTTTGTTTTGTTTTATTGTTGTGTGGTTTTTTGTTTGGTCTTTTTGTTTTGTTGTTTTTTTTGTTTGAACTTTTTGTTTTGTTGTTTTTTTTTGTTTTGTTTTTGTTTGAGCTTTTTGTTTTGTTTTTTTGTTGTATTGTCGTCAGGGTTGCCAGGTTTTCACAATAAAACCCGCCCAATTGCTCCTCCCAAAACTAGCCCAATCACATTTCAGGGGTCGATTCAACCCACGGACATGAAAAACAACCCGCGGCAACAGTGTAAAACTAGCCCAATTCCGCGGGAAAACCACAGACTTGGCAACACTGATTGTTGTGTTGTTTTTTGTTTGGGCCTTTTGTTTTGTTTTTGAAAAAGGCTGCATATAAAATGTTTTAAAAAATCAGAACTGAACTCTTATTAAAGGATTAGTTCACTTTCAAATTAAAATGTCCTGATAATTTACTCACCCCCATGTCATCCAAGATGTCCATGTCCTTCTTTCTTCAGTCGAAAAGAAATTAAGGTTTTTGATGAAAACATTCCAGGATTATTCTCCTTATAGTGGACTTCAGTAGACCCCAAACCGTTGAAGGTCAAAATTACAGTTTCAGTGCAGCTTCAAAGGGCTTTAAACGATACCAGACGAGGAATAAGGGGAATACACCTTCAATATTCAAATTATGGAACGAACGAATTTTGACCTTCAAACATTTGGGGCCAAATGATGTCCACTATAAGGAGAATAATCCTGAAATGTTTTCATCAAAACCTTAATCTCTTTTCTACTGAAGAAAGAAGGACATAGACATCTTGGATGACATGGGGGTGAGTAAATTATCAGAAAATTTTAATTTGAAAGTGAACAAATCATTGAAAAGTCCAACATTATGCAGACCTGCCAACCTGTATGCATTTTGCGTAGCAGGTATGCATTTTGACTTCAAAGTAAACAAAACAAAACCAAGAATTGAACTCTTATTAAAAGTCCAACATTATGGATACCATTTCATTTTTTCTTTAAAATCTGCATTAAATAAAATTTGACCCTATTTACTTTGTTAGCGCACATTACAAGTATTGTGGTAAACAATTCATCTGTGCAAAAAAGTTTGTTTTCATCATAATCTTAAACCGTCAGTCGGCTGTAAACTAGTGATGGTTAGGAGGTGCTCTAAAATCAATCCTTGCTCATGATTTTTTCACATTCAATAATCATCCGTATTATGTAAAAATATTGTAGTAAAATCAGCCACAACTTTTGGTTAAATAAAGTAGGGATGCACCAATACCATTTTTTAAGGACCGAGTACGAGTACCGATACTTTTTTTCTAGTACTTGCCGATACCGATACCTATACATTTATTAATTTCTCTCTCTCTCTCTCTCTTTTTTTTTTTTTTTTTTTTTTTGGTGATGTTGCAGTTTTCCAAGCACAACACAGTGAGACTAATGAATGTAGGACAGCTTCTTTATTATTACTCTAATGAAAAAAGTAATAATTTTTATGTGCTTGTCACAAACTTAGAGAACAAAAATTTCAGAGTGTCCAATAACCTTCAAAGGGCAGAATTACCAATATATATAATTGTTGTTATATAAAAAGAAATTTACAAACAAATTACAAACAATACAACTATAGAGATACAAATTAAATAAACTTGTTTTCCAGATACAGTAGGTTTATTTACCATGTATACATTTATTTAACATCTTTTGTTGTTTTATTAACATTAATGACAAATATAGGCTATGGTCCCTTTAAGACCGAATCCATGGATACTGACACATATCCTGTTTTCACCCAAATGTTTACATCCACTTAAGCCATAACCGACTGTATTTACGTGAGATACTCCACACGATGGACATTTTGACGACTATGTGTGCATTTGACCATTCAGGCGCGAGGAGAACTGATCGCGCGCTGTCTGAGAGAACTGGGATCACGCGCAAGAAAGAGAGCGCTTCTGGTCTGTGTCATTCAGCGTGATTCCGCCTATCCCGCCTTCACTAATCGATAACGAATTGTGATTGAAATCATGCAGTTCGCAATGTGTGTGTTGTATTTCCACTATCTTGAGGCTGACATTGTTTCTGCCGCTGCCGCCGGTGTCTCTGTGCACGGAAAATTCTGTCAGTTACGTCACGTGAGGTATCGGTCTTTGGTATCGGGGGTATTTTTACGAGTAACAGTTACGAGTACAAGTACTTGAGCTTTGTATCGGGCCGATACCGATACTGGTATCAGTATCAGTGCATCCCTAAAATAAAGTTAAATATTTAAGTTTGTATGGTCAGTTAATGGTACACTGTAAAAAATGAATGTGATTTTAACAGTGAAATATTGTAAAAATGCTACGGAAAAAAATTGTAAATAGGTTAACAGTAAGTTCCACTACTATATAAGGGAAAAAACTGTAAAAGCTCTTACCAGACATTTTATGTAATTTTCACAGTAAAATGCTGTAAATTTTACAATTTTTAGAAGTAAAAAATAACAAATCAATGTATAATTTACAGTCAAAAACTGTAAACTGATATTCCCACAATTCCCTGTGTGACACTCCACATTTGAAAGTATTTTGTTTAAAAAATCATGTTTCTTAATAGTTTTTGTTATCAGTTATGTACATTAGGGTTTTATGTTACATCTTCTGTTGTTTAATGAATGTTTATTGCATTATGTAAGTGCTGCGGGTTACCATGATGGTGTTTTGCGTTTGCGTGAATGACTCTTTGCACCCTCTTTACATTAGTATATACTTCAGCTCGTGGAAAAGCTACTTGTGATAAACTCTGATTCTTCATGTGGCTTTCTCTTTTACCACCTGCATTATTATGGTGGTTGTTAGTATATGTTAAATGTAAAAAACAGATTTTAGTAGTAGTGTGCATTGTTGAATTTACTTGTTTACATTCAAATTTTCTTGTTTGTAAATTACAGTTTTATACTGTAAAATTGACAGTTTGTTCTGTAAATGTGTTTACAGTTTTTCTGTATTTTTTACAAAATTATTCTGGCAACCACAGCTGCCAAAATTATTTTGTAAAAACTACGGAATATTTTTTACAGTGTACAAATTGCGAGGTCTTATGTGTAGGCTCGCTGGATATGGTCACTGAGTACTGATTTGCGTTTTTTTTTTTTTTTTTTTTTTGTGGATCCCACAGTATGAAGACCTCCTCAGTCATTTCAGCAGCCTGCAGGTGGTTCCATCTAGCTCATCTCAGATCGTCCCACTGAGATCCTGCAGCAATATTGAGCAGTACATCCATGACCTGGACAGCAACTCCTTTGAGCTGGACCTGCAGTTCTCCAGTGAGGAGAAACGACTTCTGCTGCTGAAGCAAACAAGTGGCAACCCTTGGTATGTTATATCCTCCATTCACAAATTAGTTTTCCTGCTCATAAACGTTAAAACGTGAAACAGAACATTCTGGTTAAACATTAAATTGTGATCCTGTAATGACAGCACAGTTAAACACACATTCATTTTGTTATTATACAATAGGGATTGTGTGTGTGTGTGTGTGTGTACTAATAATGATTAGTTTTTATCTCATGCATTTCCTGTTGGGTTTTTATAGCATGTTGTAAAAGGAACTCTTGTTCATAATAGTTCTGTTTTCAATCGGTCAACAACATGGGTAGCACTGCCAGCTTGTTATTCATTAACATCTGTTTTTTTCTGTCTTAAAGGCACCAGTTTGTTGAAAATAACTTAATATATAAAATGGGACCAGTTGACAAAAGAAAGGTAACATTTTCCTTCCTATTTCTTATCTTGTATGGTATCTAGAGTGAAAAACAGGTGCATGTTTTTCATTTTTTTTCAAGTGTCGAGTTAGAAAACAAATAGCGCCCTCTTTTGGCTTCTTTTGGTAAGTGTTTTTGACCCTTTCTTGTTTGTCATTTTCACAGGGACTGTTTGCTCGACGCCGTCAGCTGTTACTGACTGAAGGACCACATCTATATTACGTGGATCCTGTAAATAAAGTGCTGAAGGGGGAAATTCCATGGTCTCCAGAACTGCGTCCCGAGGCCAAGAATTTCAAGACGTTTTTTGTCCACACGGTAAAAATTATAGCTGTTATAGATATATAGGTAGTTAAATATATAGCTATTTCTGTAGTTGTTTTATAGGTTATTCTTTTATAGGCATTTGCTTAATAGGCAGTGCTTCTGCTTTAGATGTAGAATCATGGTACTTTGATAAACACATCATACTGAATGATTACTAAATATCATTTATAAGCCATAGTACACATGGTGCTCTAAGGTTATATATCCAAAAAACATGATACTTTTTGGGACTACTTTGAGAAATGCTGCTAAATCTTTTCAATGTTTTTTTTCATATGCAGCCAAACAGGACATATTATCTAATGGATCCCAGTGGAAATGCAGACAAATGGTGTAAGAAGATTCAAGAGGTCTGGGGAACAGTTTATCACTAACATCAGACTACTGGCATGACGGGGCATCAGAGGACTACTGAAGTCAAGGCAAGTCTAAGAGGTCTGAGCCCTGCACCATTCAACTACCAAACAGGAAGTTCTGTTCATTTATGGGACTAGTGCATCAATATTCCTTCTTCAAGAGAAAATATGTTTTGCTTGCAGTGTTTTTGTCATGTTCAGCAGATGTAACATAAAATCAAAGATCAGTAAAACTCAGCAAATCTGCAACTTGTACACTATACATGTGTATATACATAGAAAAATATCCTCAGAAGCTTGGGGGAAAAAAACACTCATAATCTGTTGCTTTTTAAAATAATAAGAGAGTTTTAGGATAGCTATAGAGGACACTTAAATGATCCTACAGGTCAAGTAAATATTAAATTGATACACAAATCGTTAATATATTTATATTTATTCTCTCAGTCATCTTGTTCACATGTGTATCATATTAAATGAAATTATTATCATCAGAAGAAGAATCACTGTTGAGCCGTTATATATTTAGTATGAAATGGCAATGGATTTTTGTGGGTTCATGTGTGAAACTTGCACCTGGTTCCTTAAATCTGCTGTTTATATTTGTTTTTATATTATATTTTATTTATAAACATTGGTTTAGATTGAAAATAAGTACTTGATAAGGTACGCTACACAGTATACACTGCAAGTGAGTGGCACAATGTGTTGCAACAAAAGTGGATGGCTGTCGACAGTCACGTTGTGTCGTACCATGTCCGTCTCTTGCAATGTAGATATGGTGTAATAACTACGGGAATTGAGCTGTGCAAATGTAAATAAGGGCCGTGTTTGGGGATGCAGTTTTTGACCGCTTTATTGTACATTGAAAAGGATAGTGGTCCAGCACAGGCTAACGAAAATGCTGTAACCAAGTGAGATTCAAGCACAGAAGTGTGTTTTTCCTCTTCTGTTGCATTTCCTCCTTGCATTTTTTATGAGGATTTGTTCAACTGTGTATTTATAATTCGACTGGGTTTGTCACCGAATATAACTGTGATGTACAGATGATGTATTATTCAGAAAGTAACACAGTGTTACTGGATTTGCACCTTGTATAATTTTATTCTTATATAAGATTATTTGCTGGCAATGGCGCAGCCTGTAGTACCTTGTATTATTTAAATTCTAATATTCAGGGGCCATGTGTTGTAAATATTGAATATTGCCTTTGAATGTGAATGATTGCAGTAATACTTTGCAAGATTTTTATGTGTCCTAATCAGGTCACTTCAATTATATAAGATCCAATGTTTATGCCCTTTGGTTTCTGCGTACATTTATGGAAGCTTGATTCCGCCAGGGAATAATAAAATAAAAAAGGTAATTGCAACTTTTTATCTCACAATTCTGACTTTTTTTCCTCACAATTGTGAGATAGAAACTCATAATTGTGAGTTCTGAAGTCTGAATTGCAGGATATTAACTTGAGTTATATCTCGCAATTCTGACATAAACTCGTAATTGCGAGTTATAAAGTCCAAGTTGTAAGATATAAACTCGCAATTCTGAATTTATATCTGGCTATTCTGACTTAACTCGTAATTGTGAGGAAAAATTACTTAAATCGCAATTGCAAGTTTATATCTCGCAATTCTGACTTTATAACTTACAATTGAACGTTTATATCGCAATTCTGACATAAACTCATAATTGCTAGTTATAAAGTCACAATTCTGACTTTATAACTCCCAGTTGAGAGTTTATAAATTGCTATTCTGATTTAACTCCTAATTGTGAGAAAAAATTACCTAAATCGCAGTTGTACGTTTATCTTGCAATTCTGACTTTGTAACTTACAATTTAACGTTTATAGTGCAATTCTGACTTAACTTGTAATTGCGAGTTTATATCTTGCTATTCTGATTTAACTCATAATTGTGAGAAAAAATGACTTAAATCGCAATTGCGAGTTTATATCTTTAAATTCTGACTTGTAATTGCGAGTTTATATCTCACAGTTGCGAGAAAAAAATGACTTAACTCGCAATTGCGAGTTTATCTTGCAATTCTGACTTTATAACTTACAATTGAACGTTTATAGCGCAATTCTGACTTGTAATTGCGAATTTATGGTTTGCTATTCTGACTTAACTCGTAATTGTGAGGAAAAATGACTTAAATCACAATTGCAAGTTTATATCTCGCAGTTCTGACTATAATTCGCAGTTGCGAGTTTATATCTTGCTATTCTGACTTAACTCGTAATTGTGAGGAAAAATGACTGAAATCACATTTGCGAGTTCATAGCTTGAAATTCTGACTTAACTCGCAATTGCAAGTTTATCCCCCGGTTTCACAGACAAGGCTTAAGCTAGTCCTAGACTAAAATGCATGTTTGAGCTGTTTTAACTGAACGTAACTTGTACTGACATATCTTAAAATATGTCAGTGCCATTGTTTTGTCTCAGGATGCACACCAGTAATGTTTTTTTCTAGTGAAAGTTTATAAAAGGTACTTAAATGCCCTAATTGAACTAAGGCCTAATCCTGGTTTAGGCTAAGCTCTGTCTGTGAAACCGGGCCTATATCTCTCAATTCTGACTTAATTTGTAATTGCGAGGAAAAATGACTTAAATCACAATTGCCAAGTTTATATCTCGCGATTCTGACTTTATAACTCGCAGTTGCGAGTTTATATCTTGCTATTCTGATTTAACTTGTAATTGTGAGAAAAATGACTGAAATCACATTTGGAGGTTATATCTTGCAATTCTTACTTTATAATTCACAATTGCAAGTTTTTATCGCAATTCTGACTTAACTTGCAATTGTGAGGAAAAATGACTTAAATCGCAATTGCAAGTTTATATCTCGCGATTCTGACTTTATAACTCGCAATTGCAAGTTTGTATCTCTCAATTCTGACTTAACTTGTAAATGCGAATTTATATCTCACAGTTGCGAGAAAAAAAAATTACTTAACTCACAAATGCAAATTTGTATCTTGCAATTCGGAGAAAAAAGTCAGAAATGTGAAATAAAAAGTCACAATTTCCTCTTTTATTTTTTTTAATTCCGTGACGGAAACAAGCTTCCATAAACCTTTAATGATACTGAAGAATGTTGAGGAGAAAATTGTTAAGTCTCATAATAAAAGTATATATGAAGAGTAACATCTATCTGCTTCTGTTTCTGACAGACTGTTGGTAGCATGTGCAAGACAGCAGTGCTAAGACAACAGCTCCCAGTAGACTTTCCCTGTCTTTTACAGTTGGGTCTCTCATGCATGCTGGCTGTTTACATTTCTCAACATCTTGCAGAGCTGAAATGAGGTCACACTGAATGAACTCGCTATTCAGCTTTCCAGGTCTTAGGTAAACATATACAGTAAGAGAATGCCCACAAGGCTTGAAAAACATCAGCTATGAGAAACACATCTCACTTAGCAATAGAAGGACCATCAAGTGATGATAAATGCCTGCTATTTACTGTACTGTCTTTTGTATGATCAGTCTTCACATGGCTCTCTCAAATAATCTTCATTCTATACTCGTTGCACATGAGAACACAATCGCGCACCACTGAAGTAGATAAATGATAATCTGATTAAACCATAGAAATATGAACTGAATCACTACTTAACTAAGCCATTGAAATATGAACTTTATTTGTGTTTGTCTGACTGAACCATTCAAATATGAACTGTTTTACTTGTTTATCTGATTAAACTATGGAAATATTATCTGTTTTACTTGTGTTTATCAAACTAAACTCTGGAAATCTGATTAGACCATAGAAATACTACCTACATCACTGTAGAAGACCATTTCCATCACAAAAGAAAAAAAAATCATTTTTTTGTAAATGATAATTATGACTTAAAAAGTAAGCTTTCTAAGAAGAAATTCCATAAATATGTCATAAGTCATAATTATGAGGCGAAAAGTCAAAATTATGAGTCAATTATGGGAACATAGTTTTCAGAATTTCATAATGATATCAGAATTTTGACTCAGTTTATCTTAATTTCAGTGTTTTATCTCATAATTATGACTATTTCATAATTTTGATGTTTTGTCATAACTGACTTTTTATCTCACAATTTTGACTTTTCAATTGACTTATAGTATATCATGATTTTGACTTTTTAATGATATTATTATTTATTGTTATCTGACTTAATTGATTTAGTAATTCATAATTTCAGCTTTTTATCTGATAATTATTACTTTGTTGGCTTTGTATCTCACAATTTCGACTTTTTGTCATAATTCTGATTTACCAAAGCATGATTTTTTTTTATACAGTATCTCACAGAAGTGAGTACACCCCTCACATTTTTGTAAATATTTTATTATATCTTTTCATGTGACAACACTGAAGAAATTACACTTTGCTACAACGTAAAGTAGTGAGTGTACAGCTTGTATAATAGTGTAAATTTGCTGTCCCCTCAAAATAACTCAACACACAGCCATTAATGTCTAAACCGCTGGCCACAAAAGTGAGTACACCCCTAAGTGAAAATGTCCAAATTGGGCCCAATTAGCCATTTTCTCTCCCCGGTGTCATGTGACTCATTAGTGTTACAAGGTCTCAGGTGTGAATGGGAAGCAGGTGTATTAAATTTGGTGTTATCGCTCTCACTCTCTCATACTGGTCACTGGAAGTTCAACATGGCACCTCATGGCAAAGAACTCTCTGAGGATCTGAAAAAAAGAATTGTTGCTCTACATAAAGATGGCGTAGGCTATAAGAAGATTGCCAAGACCCTGAAACTGAGCTGCAGCACGGTGGCCAAGACCATACAACAGGACAGGTTCCACTCAGAACAGGCCTCGCTATGGTCGACCAAAGAAGTTGAGTGCACGTGCTCAGCGTCATATCCAGAGGTTGTGTTTGGGATGTATGAGTGCTGCCAGCATTGCTGCAGAGGTTGAAGGGGTGGGGGGGTCAGCCTGTCAGTGCTCAGACCATACGCCGCACACTGCATCAAACTGGTCTGCATGGCTGTCGTCCCAGAAGGAAGCCTCTTCTAAAGATGTTGCACAAGAAAGCCCGCAAACAGTTTGCTGAAGATAAGCAGACTAAGGAACCATGTCCTGTGGTCTGATGAGACCAAGATAAACTTATTTGGTTCAGATAGTGTCAAGCGTGTGTGGCGGCAACCAGGTGAAGAGTACAAAGACAAGTGTGTCTTGCCTACAGTCAAGCATGGTGGTGGGAGTGTCATGGTCTGGGGCTGCATGAGTGCTGCCGGCACTGGGTCATCACGGAGGAGTGGAAGAGGACTCCAGTGGCAACCTGTGAAGCTCTGCTGAACTTCATGTCCAAGAGGGTTAAGGCAGTGCTGGAAAATAATGGTGGCCACACAAAATATTGACACTTTTGGCCCAATTTGGACATTTTCACTTGTACTCACTTATGTGGCCAGCGGTTTAGACATTAATGGCTGTGTGTTGAGTTATTTTGAGGTGACAGCAAATTTACACTGTTATACAAGCTGTACGCTCACTACTTTACATTGTAGCAAAGTGTCATTTCTTCAGTGTTGTTACATGAAAAGATATAATAAAATATTTACAAAAATGTGAGGGGTGTACTCACTTCTGTGAGATACTGTATGTGACAGAAATTGACTTCCATACTTATCTTCTAAATCATTGTATTATTAACAATTTGACAAAAAAAAAAGTATTTATTTGACTAAACAAATAACTGAATACTAATGTAAATATGCCTGCTTTGACAGACATAATATTACGTCAATAATCATGTGGCTGTATTAAACGCCTAAACAACAATGACATCATTGTCCATCCACTTCTGCTTTTTTATTATAGCCTAATTTCGCAGAAGGAGAAAGAAAGAAAAATTCCTGTAGGCTATAAAAGTCTTAACAGTTTCAGTAAAAAAAATAAAACAAACCGTGGCTGTGTTTCAAAACGTATTGAGCTGCCTAGCTAGGTAGAATAATTGAGCATCACGGCGCGTGTAATATTCTTGGTTGGCAAAGGTGCGGTCTAGATATGCATCTCTGTGTGTTTGGAGACATAGACTGTATAGGGAGGGCTCAGGGCACACAGCAGCTCTCAAACTCTGCACACTTCCTGCTCTCGTTCAGTTCCATCAGTCAGTTAGGCAACGGGAGCGCAGAGGAGGGATGGCGGAGAAGAGCCCTGACCCGAGCGGCTCGAATGGTCGGAGGTGTCTCGCTCTTTCTCCCGGTGAGAGACTGCAGCCGTCCGGAAGCGGCTCGTCCAAATGGGTTCGTCTGAACGTCGGCGGCACGTACTTTCTCACGACGAGACAAACGCTGTGCAGAGATCCGAAATCGTTCCTGTACCGCCTGTGCCAGGCCGACCCCGACCTCGACTCTGACAAGGTATTTATACCGCGAGCTCTTTAATAGCATGACTGTGAACACTAACCGAGACTTCGCGTATCTGGGCTTTACGCAATTCAGTTAAACTGGAAAAACTCAAAATGATGCGTCTGTTTTTGTGTAATATTTCGCTATATTGATGTATTTGAATATTTTAGCTAGACGGCTAGCTGGTAAAGTTACAGTCAATGGAGCTCCGCTTACTAGCTTAGCTTAACTGATAACACTTGATGTAGCTTGTTCACCAATTAAAGTTAGCTCTAGACTGTCAGATATGGTTAAAGAGGCTGTTTGTAGTATATTTTGAGTAGCATCAGCTCGTTTAAGTGTTTAATATTAAAATGCGAATACACCTTGACTATAGTTTTTGTATCAGTACAAACTTGCATGCTACATGTCAAGTGCTAACTGAAGAACTTTCATTAGTGTTCATCTCACTAAACCTTTAAATAAAAATAATTTTAAAAAAATTACCAAGATTACTAGCTTTTGTTTGATTAACCGTTTCACTTTTTATCTGACTGGATACCTAGAAATATTAATTAAGTTTCTAGCTATAAACTATTGAAATGTTGATAACAGTTTACAATAAGACTTTACTAATAATTAAAAGCATTAGATAACATGAATTGACGATGTACAATACTCTTGGTTCATGTCTACATATGGTTAGATTATTAAATGCTGATTATTGTTAGAAAGCTTCAATTAGACATGTCTAATTCATCAGTGTCAAATGCAAAATATTTAATGTTAACTAAGCAATCTTATGCTATAAAATATTTTACTAGTGCTTATCTAACTATTGTGTTAAACTAGTGTTTATCCAATTAAACCATTTCAATGTTTATCTGGTTAAACTAAAATTAATTAAATTAATATTGTTTATATGGTTTAGTAAAATAATTGTTTTTCAGCTGTTTATTTGGAGTAAACAATGAGAACTGTTGGTCAGTTTACTTTGTAAATAAGAACTTAGCGTTGGAGAATCAAAGGTTTTTTATTTAGTAATAAATTTATCATTTTCAACCTTTGAGGTATTGCTTGTCAATATATACCTATTTTTTTTTTAATCTGTCAGCAAAACGGTTAATAACTACAACTCTTTTAATACTCCCAACGAATTATAATTGATCAGGAATTGATCCTGAGTAGAATTAACAACCAATTAAACTGGTTTAATTAGTGAATGTATATATGTTATGCACGAAGTTGATTATTTATCATGTCATATACTGGTCTTTTAATAAATCCTCTAGTTTCTTCTATGTGACACAAGAAGAAATAGGGTTGCCTGCATGCTTTTAAACTTTTAAAGGTCAGTATGCATCATTTATTAGGGCAACGACAGTTGAAAGCTGCTAAGAATTTCTTATGTTCCTCGGCTTAGTCAAAAATATCTTTTATAAATAAAGATGTTTTCATTACAAAATAAGAAATTTCATGATTTAACGGTGAAGTCGCTCTTGCCAGTTGCTCTCATTTAAGTGTAAACGTTGTGAAATAAAGCTCACTTTTCTGACCTCAATATTGATCCGCGGTAATGATGTTGTGCTGGAGATGGATCAGCGTCCCTATGGGCTCAGCAGCATGTATGTTAAATGTCAGCCACACCTTGTCTTAACTGATACCCTTGAGTACTGATAAAACACTGTTTATTATTTCTTTTAAAAATTTCTTTAATTTGAACAAACTATCTGATAAGGTGGTGAGTCGTTATAGCCAGGTTTAATAATCTGCATTATGTTGATTATGCTGAAAGCCCTTTGGAGACAAGCATCACGGTACTGACAATGCTCTTTCCTCATCCAGGATGAAACGGGTGCTTATTTGATAGACCGCGATCCCACTTATTTTGGTCCGGTGCTCAACTATCTGAGACATGGGAAGCTGGTGCTGAACAGAGGCCTAGCAGAGGAAGGTATGATGGGAATGTGATTAAGAACTTTTAAGATATGTCTGGACATGCTGTTAGATTTTTTTCTCACTGGCAGCTGAATTCAGTTGTAACTTGTTTTTAAGCTCTAAATGTTCTTGACGTCAAGCTGTTTTGTCTATGATATGTGGTTTTTGATTAAACATTTCATCTGTAAAATGTTTCTCAGGTGTGCTGGAAGAGGCTGAATTCTACAATATCACTTCTTTGATTAAATTGGTCAAAGACAAAATCAGGGAGAGGGATTGTAAGACGGCTCAGGTAAGTCAAGTTGAGATTGTGCTACTTCACATATCTAACAAAACAAATCAAAGTGTTTTCAGTTTTATATCTTGCAATTGCGAATTTATATCTCAATTCTGAGAAAAAATAGTCAATTGTGGGATATAATCTCACAGTTTTGAAAAAATAGTTAGAATTGACTATAATTTGACTATATTAAACTATATATTGACTATATAATTGACTATATCAGAATTGACTATATTAATAGTCAGAATTGTGGGATATAAACTTCGCATATAAATTCGGTTATAAATTTGAAATTCTGAAAAATAGAATTGTGGGATATAAAGTAGCAGTTCTGGAAAAAAATAGTCAGAACTGTGGGATATAAAGTCGCAGTGCTGAAAAAATAGAATTGCGGGATATAAACTCACAGTTTGGAAAATAGTCAGAATTGCAGGATAGAAAACCGTAGTTCTGAAAAAATAGTCAGAATTGAAGGATATAAAATCGCAGTTCTGGGAAAAATAGTCAAAATTGCAGGATATAAATTTGAAATTCTGAAAAATGGTCAAAATTGCGGGATATAAAGTTGTATTTCTGAATAAAATAGTCAGAACTGTGGGATATAAAGTTGCAGTTCTAAAAAAAAAATAGAATTGCGGGATATAAACTCACAGTTTAGAAAATAGTCAGAATTGCAGGATAGAAAACCGTAGTTCTGAAAAAATAGTCAGAATTGCAGGATATAAAATCGCAGTTCTGGGAAAAATAGTCAAAATTGCAGGATATAAATTTGAAATTCTGAAAAATGGTCAAAATTACGGGATATAAAGTTGTAGTTTTGAATAAAATAGTCAGAACTGTGGGATATAAAGTTGCAGTTCTAAAAAAAAATAGAATTGCGGGATATAAACTCACAGTTTAGAAAATAGTCAGAATTGCAGGGTAGAAAACCGTAGTTCTGAAAAAATAGTCAGAATTGCAGGATATAAATTTGAAATTCTGAAAAAAATAGGCAGAACTGTGGGATATAAAGTTGCAGTTCTAAAATATAGAATTGCGGGATATAAATTCAGTTCGAAAAATAGAATTGCAGGATAGAAACCCTCAGTTCTGGAAATATAAACTCAGTTCTGAAAAATAGTCAGAATTGCGGGATATAAATTTGTAGTTCTAAAAAAAAAAGTCAGTTGCGGGACAGAAACTCATAGTTCTGAAAAAAGTTATAAAGTAATGAAATTCGAGTTAAAAAAGTAAAAATTGTAAGATTTAAATTAGCAATTGTGAGAAAAGTGTCAGAAATAAAAAGTCAGAGATAAAAAGTTGCAATTGCCTTTTTTTTTTTTTTTTTTCCTGGTGTAAACTTGCTTCAATATTGGCCCTTCATGAAACATGAGCAGAACAAATTTCTATGTAAATCGTTCAGAAAACCATTCTTGAACATGTTACCGTTTTTATTTATTTATTTATTTTACAAATTATTTACACACTTTATGTGTTCGTTTCATGAATGAGGCCCATTGATTTAAAACAAATATATTAACCAGTCAAAAACACTGTAATCTGGGAGATTCTGCAAACCTGTATTCTGCATGGTTTCATCTTGCACAGCTTTTCAGATCCTTTCACAATGCTCCTGCTGTATACCATGACAAAGGTGTCCTCTGAAATCTGCCTTCTCAGCACCTTCATCTGGTGACATTTGTGGGTTTGCAGGAATGACAGAATCATTTTACAATTAAATCAGAGCACAGACAAAAAGAAAGTGTTTCTTGACTTTTCATAATATGGCAGTGTTTTTGTATTCTCATAGTCTTTCCTCTGCCCTCAGCTCCCTGTGAAGCACGTCTACAGAGTCCTACAGTGTCAGGAGGAGGAACTGACACAGATGGTCTCCACCATGTCAGATGGCTGGAAGTTTGAACAGGTGATTAGAAACACAATAGAGCAGTTGGATTACTCTCTTGTTTAAACTTTCTAGCATACTGTAGAATTTTAATTGGGGATGCTCAAAATATCTGTACCATATTGGTTAATGGCCAATTATTAAATTTTTTTTTTTAATGTAAATGTACTCTACCATTCAAAGGTTTGGGGTCAATAAGATATCTACATTTTTGTTTTGTTTTTTAGAAAAGGGACACATTAAATGTCTCAAATTTTTGAGAAAAGAGACATGTTCTATTCACAGTTCTGAAAAAATATATCACGGTTTCCACAAAAATATCAAGCAGCATGACTGTTTTCAACATTGATGATAATAATAAATGTTTCTTGAGCAGCAAATCATCATATTAGAATGATTTCTGAAGGATCACGTGACGCTGAAGACTGGAGTAATGGCTTTGGATGAAATAAATTTATTTTAAATTTACTGAATGTTTTATCGAATAAATACATGAGCATAAGAGACTTTGTTCAAATCAAAATAAAAAAAATCTTACTGACCCCAAACTTTTGAAGGATAGTGTGTATTGGCAGACATTATTTAATTGTTCATGCTCATTTCCCTTATTTTTTACATTTTATTCTTTTTTTTGTTTAAAAGTGGTTTGGACAAAATTGTGTATAATTTGAATACCAGCCATTTATTGGTTGTCGGCCATAGCATTGTTGGATAGAAAGTTAACAGCAGAGTGTTGTACGATGGCATGCAACTTCCAGTGTGGACCAACTAAAGCCGTTGTGGTCATCAGTCGTGTCCGTTGTAGACAGGGTGTAACAACCGTGATTAATGTGCTGTTCTTTAAATGTGATGGTTTGGACATCTGTGATCTAAAGCCAGCGGTTAGATGTTACTTACTGATTCAAATTGTGGGATGATAATTTCACTATGCTTACACTTCATTTTCACCTGTCGTTTGAATCAATATGCTTTTTCTTTCTCATAAAACCTATGAACCAACTCAGCTCAGGTTTGTATGAATGAACTGACGTCCATCCACTGAAAATTCAAAGCCAAACCTGTAGTGAATGAGGATGCCAATATGTGGTGTAGTGGTGGTGTTGGCCAATGAATGAACCATGCGGTATAGGAGGGTTTTCCCCAGAGCAGTGAGTGAGGTGTGTGGGCTCTCCTGACCTGCTTTTGGCTGGTCCTGAAGCGTTTCCTTATATGGGCTGCAGTAAGGTGACAGAATGCCAGGCATTCCCTGTAATGCACCTTTGAAAATACACCAATAGACCCTTTTCACAGACTGTGATGACGCATTTTAACGGTCATCAATATCGGAAATCCTGCAAAGTTTTTATACTTAGTATCATATTACCTTTGCATCAAATTACAAAAATCTAGTTAACGCTGTGTTTCTAATACAGCAGCTATGGAAGTGACGGTAAAAATGACATCCTTCTCTCTTCTGACTGCCGTTATCAATTGCTCTCTATGTTTTTCCTCTTTTTGAAAGTTATGAAAACACTATTGTGGAGTTTTTCTTTTGCTATTTGAGCAGATGGAAATGCAAAAAATATATTTAACGAAGTCTCTCATTCACCGCTATAATATTTTACCCAACTATGATGCTTCTGAGAAACTCGGAAATGTGAAAAGGGTCTATTGATAGAATGTTGGATTGTTGTTTCTGTCAGTGTTAGATGTCATCAGTACTGTCATAACAGGTGTTTATTTTTAACAGGTGTTTATTTTTTGTTACGATTCGATACAAATCACGATACTGAACTCGTGATACAAATATTCCCCATTGCATTATTATACAGTATATTCAACATTATATATAGTAGTTTACTGTAGTAATGTCACTGAAACTCCGAAAAAAAAATTTCTTTTATTCGCACTTTCAATGCAGGCATTCGTTGGATCTCTACACAGACAAGCCACACACGCGGTGCTTGTCCCGCCTCTCCCGTTATTAATGCACTATACATATAAGAATAAACCATCTAAAATGCTTTGAATAATCATACTAATGAAGCTAAATGTGATATGGTGATTTAAATGATGTTTGCGCTTTCACTTTAAGGAGTGTCGTTCCCGCAGCGCATATGCGCTTCAGATGATCAATGCAATCGATTAAGTTAGTTCGCAAGAAAATGGCTATACCCAAACTGTAAATGATTAGTTCATCCAAAAATTTAAATTCTGCATTTAGTCACTCCCATGTTATTTTTTTTTTGTGCATCACAAGCATGTAATCATCCGTGTTTACTCCAGTATGCTTATCGTGTCTCTTCAGAAGACTTGGATTTGGATTAGACCACTCAACTGCTTATTTTTATGATGGCTTTATGACATTTTTGGATCTTTTAAGTTTTAGAGGAATTGACTTTAAATGGAAGGACAGAAATATCTTGTGTTTGGAAGTTGAACAAAAATCTTGAAGGTTTGGAATGACATGAGGGTGAGTAAATGATGACAGAATTTACATTTTTGGGTGAATTGTACTTTATACAGTAAGCTAAGTCTTGGATAAAAATAACTATATTGCGCATCATAGCTATTGCTTACATCAACAATACATATTGTCACATCTTTATATCATGATATCTCGATATAATGATGAAGTCCCTGTAATTTATGTCAAAGAATAGAACATATTTAATTCACAATTAATTTATGTATTATTATTTTTGGTTGAATTTGTTTTTCAGCTATATATATATATATATAATGACACACATACACATACACTGCCCGGCCAAAAAAAAAAATTCGCTGTTTGGATTTTAATAGGCAAATACTTAAGAATCTATGAAAGGATTATTATTACAGTGATTATTGTGTTTCTAGCATGTTATATGTTTGGCAACGGTTCTTTTAACCCTTAAAGATGGAGTGTGTAGCTTTTCATTTCTTAAACAACCATGTAGGAAGACACATCATGGCCATATTCCAGGATGACAATGTCAAGATTCATCAGGGTTAAAATTGTGAAAGAATGGTTTAGAGAGCATGAAGAATTATTTTCACACATGAGTTGGCAACTCTGAGTCCAGACCTTAATTTCATTGAAAGTCTTTGGGATGTGCTGGAGGAGACTTTACAGAGTGCTCACCTCTTGCATTGTCAATACAAGATCTTGACCAAAAAATGATGCACCTCTTGATGGACATAAATGTTGTGATGTTATTTCCATCAAGAGGTGCATCTCTCTCTTTCTCTCTCTCTCTCTCTCTCTCTCTATATATATATATATATGTATGTATGTATGTATGTATGTGTGTATGTATGTATGTATATATCTTGCACTGTGATATGAGATTAGTTATGCTATCCACCCCTATTGTACATGTTTTTTAGTGATGCATGTGATGTTTGCTTTGAGGGCAGCTTAGAATGTTTAGTGTTGAGATCAATATCATGCATCTAGTAGGAGCAGTGGAAAATGTTTTTGGAAGGTTGCCTTTATTTGACTAGCATGCTAAACATTGATTGCTTTTATTTTTGCATATGCGTGCTCTTGTGGTGGAAGGGTAACAAGAAACAAAGCGAAGGCTTTATGCTTGGGGTGTTTGAGAAACGAGATGTCATTTGTGGTGCGAAATGCGGATGTGGGAGTTTGGTACTCAAGTGTGTTCATCTCTAGCCAGTAGCAGGAAGTGTCTGTGGTTCAACAACCTGTGGTGAGTGAAGCATCCAAGGCAGTAGTTCTCAACCAGGGGGCTTCAAAATGACTTAAAGGGGTCCTATTATGCTCCAGGTTCATACATTTTACTATGTTTTTACTATATTTTTTACTACTAGAACACATTTACATCATTTAATGTTCAAAAAACTAATTTTTTAGAAACAACCAAGCATGAAAATAAAAACAAGCATGAAAATAGGCTAAAAATTAAGATATTTTGTATTATTTGGTTATTTTTATAATGAATATACATCTTTGTAGTTATGGCAAGCTCTAAAATGTTTTATCGTGTTGAAATTAAGTGGAGGGAGGGCTTTAAAAATAAAAAGGTCAAAAAGGTTGAGATCCACTGATCTAAGGGAGCGTCTGGTGGTTCAGACTAATCAGCAAAAAAAACGAGGCATTTACTACTCAAGAGGAGTCGATGATCACCTTCCTGCCACATTGATGCTCCTATTCAACGTCTAAACAAAACATTGATTGTAAATAATCTATGAGGGGGTTTGTTGATTTTCTTCATCTCGCTTGCCCACTTAAATTGTTCCGTAATGTTGCTCAGACGTTGACAAATCGTCCCCTCCCCAAACAAACACTTATGCTGTGAGCATTTGAGTTTTGTTTCTTTATATCGAGAGAGAAAAAAAAAAATTTCAAATTACATTTTTTGCATCGTGACATAATATAAAAAAGTCATCATTACTGTAATTCAGCATAAATTAAAATTATCTAAATTCAGTAAAACATATATTACCATAAATACTACCATACAATACTTGCAATGCAGTTTAATTTATTTTTTTTGGTCCATTACTGTAATGTGAATTTGGAGTGAAAGTGTTTAAGCAAAAAATATATTTTTCTTTTGATTTTGTGGTTTTACACATTATTACCAGCAACAAAAGAATACATAGCAAGTTGGATTGTGTGTGGATTTGTTTACGTTTTATGAACAAATTGTAGTCAAATCAGTTTACTATGGAAATACTGTCGTCATGTGTTTTCCTTTCCTCTCTCCTGGCAGTTGGTTAGTATCGGCTCTTCGTACAACTACGGAAATGAGGATCAAGCAGAGTTCCTCTGCGTGGTTTCTAAGGAGCTGCACAATCAGTCGTACGGCACAAACAGCGAGCCCAGTGAAAAGGCCAAGGTGAGGATGACAGAACCCTTTTACAGTCTCCCATGCACTCTTCCCTCGTGCACAGACAGAAATAGTCACTTATGCACAGATCATAAGAAAATATCCCACAGCTCTGCTCTTCAGATGGTCACATGACACAACAGTACTCAAAGAGTTGATTAACCAGATCAAATGTGTTCATGCATGAGTGTTTTGTTTCCTTGCATGCTGTGCACACTAAGGATGTGGAAATACTTTTTTTTTTTTTTTTTTTTTTTTTCAGTATTTCTTGGTGAGGCATCATTTACATATCACTTAAGCTGATAATTAGGTCTCTGCTGAATGCTGAAGGCAGTGGCGCTCGCTCTCTCCCTCCCTCTGAATCTCTGTTACTAATGCTCAATTTGATGCATGCTGTCTGGCTATACTCATGCCTATTAGAAAGCCCTAGAATTATATCCTCAGCTCATCCAGTCGGCTTTCCTCTGCCAGATAATGATGGAAAACCTGCTCAATATTTAATGCTTCTCCTCCCCATCAGCTGCTGCAGCCACAAGTTTCCTCCTGGAAAAACTTCTTTTATGGTTTCATTTGAGTTTAGTGACAGGGTAATACAGGATCAAGGCAACAGAGGTCATGCACCGTAATAAACATGTTGGAGTGAGATCACCAAGGCATTGTTGTACACTTCCTGTGAGGTCCACACAATCACTTTAACAAATAAGCAAAGGCCTCACGTTTAGGGCCGGGTGATATAGCAACATTTTTTTTTTAAAGAGATTCAGTATACATCTATATTTATTTGACACACCGATCAGGCATAACATTATGACCACTGACAGGTGAAGTGAAGTTCTGCAGTGGTCAGTATCTATCAAAAGTGTTCAAGGAAGGAACAGTGGTGAACCGGCGTCAGGATCATGGGCGGTCAAGGCTCATTGATGCACGTGGGGAGCGAAGGCTGGCCCGTGTGGTCCGATCCAACAGACGAGCTACTGTAGCCCAAATTGCTCAAGAAGTTAATGCTGGTTCTGATAGAAAGGTGTCAGAATACACAGTGCATCACAGTTTGTTGCGTATGGGGCTGCATAGCTGCAGACCAGTCAGGGTGCCCATGCTGACCCCTGTCCACCGCCAAAAGCGCCAACAGTGGGAACGTGAGCATCAGAACTGGACCAAAGAGCAATGGAAGAAGGTGGCCTGGTCTGATCAATTACGTTTTCTTTTACATCACATGGATGGCCGGGTGCGTGTGCGTCACTTACCTGGGGAACACATGGCACCAGGATGGACTATGGGAAGAAGGCAAGCCAGCAGAGGGAGTGTGATGCTTTGGGAAATGTTCTGCTGGGAAACCTTGGGTCCTGCCATCCATGTGGATGTTACTTTGACACGTACCACCTACCTAAGCATTGTTGCAGAACATGTACATCCTTTCATGGAAACGGTATTCCCTGGTGGCTGTGGCCTCTTTCAGCAGGATAATGCGCCCTGCCACAAAGCAAAAAATGGTTCAGGAATGGTTTGAGGAGCACAACAACGGCAACAACTCACTGTGAGATGAAGCCTGTAGTATGTAGTCAGAAAGTCCCTAAAATTAAAGATATGCCTGTTTGAGTTTTTGTCTCATATTTAGATCATATGAGTTAAGCAATATCACACGAGTGCTGTTTTTGTCCCATATCCTATATAACGAGTGCAAATGCAATACTGATTTTATACAACAGTTCAGTAAATAAGAAGTTAATATTATTATTTTAGACACAATATTGTCTAATTTGTTCAGTTTTGCTAATGAAAATTTAAAGACAAAGGAGAACTGTTCGTCTCCGCATGCATGCACGCACGCACGCACACACACACACACACACAGTATTAGATTAATTCAAGTATACAGCCATATTTTTATTTACATGTGTTTTCATAACTTGTATGCATTACACAAGTGGCACTTTGGACATTTGAGAGTTAAGCGAGTCGATTCGGTGTTGAAGTGATTCACAGAAAAATGACCCAAACTGAATTTCTTTTTATTTTGTGTGATGAATTTTAAATCCTATTTTGAATATTTAATTTGTCTTCCCCCGTTTTATCTAGACATGCTGACTTTCATCATCCATTGACAGTTGTTCCTCTCTTACAGATTCTTCAAGAACAAGGCTCTCGAATGTGAAACGACTGTTTTATTTCCTCCAGTCCTGCAGTTGCCGGGCAAAACAACATGCACCATATCACATCGAGAGAGAAATTTGTCAAGCGGAATGACAACCTATTTAAAGTGGATGTTATGTTTTGATTTAGAATAATTGACACTTGTTTGTGCCTGCACAGTTATAACGGTCTGTTGGTTCTTGACATCGACGGATCTATCTGAATCGTTTTGTTTGAAAGGTAGGAATATGCATGTCATTAGTAAGCTGAGCAAAAAGGGCCTCAATCACGTCTGGTCCAATCATATTTACTCAGGGTCTCTAATCGACTTTCACAAAATATGTTTATCATGTCATTTGTGGTCCAGTGAGCAGTTATGTCAAAAAAGAAAAAAAAAAATATTTAAAACTGTATATTATTCCAGGAAGCTAAACCTCATTTTTTGAAATTATAATTGAGAGAGTGGAAAAAGTATTTTTTTGATTGAGATTATAATATTCAGGTGGCTTATCTGTAACATTGGCTGGTAAAGGGATGATGGATTTTTATTGAAAGGATTTTTGTTTTAGCATGTTTGTAGGAACTGATGAGATTATGATTTTATTGAATTTTTTGACTTACATAGTGTTAGTTTTTATACCAGAAGGGTGAAAGAACATCCGTAACAGTTTGCCTCAAAGTTTCCTCACGTTTTGTGAGGTTTTACTGTTGCTGCCTTGAGTTGGTTAAAAACAGAACAGAAAAATGTTTGTCTTCCATCCCCACATTCATTCCACGTGGATTTTGGTTAAACTGGAACTTTTTTAAGCGTTTTTTGGGGGGTGAAAAAAAACACCTGACACTGTTAACAAATGAAACGCGTTGACTTTGTGACAGAGATGTTGATAGATTTGGTTTAATTGGAGAATTAAGGCAAGGCTACAAAGACATTGAGTCTGATTTGTTTTGGCAATACCGTTTCGAACAACGCTTTACTTACATGACAGTGACTGTTAATTAGTGATGTTGTAGGGCTTCTTTTATTCACACTTTGGTAAGTGATGGAGACAGAAAGGGCACTTCTAGAAGAGTGAAAAATTATTATCCACATAGTTTAACACTGCAGTTTTGGATTTGCTTTGTTTCAACTTGTTCAAGTTGAATTTAGATTCCAAATATACATAATCCTGTAGTTTATTTTTAAAAAAAAAAAAGAGACATATTTTGACAATGTTGCCTTTAATGAACCTACACAAGATCTGAATTTCATTTGGAATTGTGGTCAGGGAAATAACACATCACTTTTGCTAGGCTACAAGCATATCTATTTGTGTACATAGACTAAAGAGCATAATATTCAGTGCATGTTATTTTTCCTAATCCTCTCTCGCACACACACACACATACACACACAAAGGGCTTTTACTAGTGGAATACAAGCTATAATCTTTTGCAGAGATTCATTTGATCTCTTAATATTGCCTAATCAAGGCGAAGTTTACATGGCTAGTGTTTTATAAACAATAATGCTACACGTTTACTTACCTTGACTTAAGTGACACCACATTCTAGTTTGGTTTCAAGACCTGTATGTTTACATATCCTCTCAATTACCTAGTTAGTTACTGTCAACCTTGTGTCTTAGCAGCTAGAGAGGAGGTTTGGGTCCTTATCAGTGGAGTGTTAAGTTGCTTGCACACTGAGTCAGTGTCTCGTGGTGAAATGTGCCTCTGTTATAGCCTCCGAGGCTCCACAGTGCATGGCATCCAGACAGCGCACTGAAAACGCCCATCGCTCACCGCTGACATCCTGGCCGAGACACTGGAGAGTGATGGTTATCATCACTGTGTAGGGCGCTGCAGCCCTTAAACTCGTTTCTTTACATCCTGCTTCCTAGATCTTGGTGGAAAAAGTGCACACTGATGCACCGTTCACACGTCTCCATTATGTCTGCTGGACCTTGTCAGTGACGGTCGACATTTCAGTTGCTTGTTTACAAAAACTCGTTTCTGATGGGCACCATTTTGTTTTACCTGAGGCGGGTGTGGGCGTCTGATGTCCTGTCTCGGGATTTTTTTCTTTCATTTAAAGCGTGCAATCTGCAAAATGTATTTTGAAAATGGGCAGAAGCAGACTGAAATGACTTTTGCTCCACTTTGTCACTGCTGTTCCTATACTTATTATCCTATAACATGTTTTTGTATTTGTATTTTTTTTATGCTTACAATTTGTGTATTCACATAGTATATTATATATGTAATTGCAAGTTACGACTGGGGAAAATGTATATGATGGTAATGCTAGAACCTGGTCAAACTAAATAAACACTTTTGAATTCTGAAGTGTTTTTTTCTTTTTTTTTTCCCTTTATAGTCGAAATACTGATACACATCCTTTCTGCATTTTTAACCTAAGCTTAAATGCATAAAACAATTATATACAGGTGCTGGTCATATAATTAGAATATCATCAAAAAGTTGATTTCACTAATTCCATTCAAAAACTGAAACTTGTATATTATATTCATTCATTACACACAGACTGATATATTTCAAATGTTTATTTCTTTTAATTTTGATGATTATAACTAATAACTAAGGAAAATCCCAAATTCAGTATCTCAGAAAATTAGAATATTGTGAAAAGGTTCAATATTGAAGACACCTGGTGCCACACTCTAATCAGCTAATTAACTCAAAACACCTGCAAAGGCCTTTAAATGGTCTCTCAGTCTAGTTCTGTAGGCTACACAATCATGGGTAAGACTGCTGACTTGACAGTTGTCCAAAAAATGACCATTGACACCTTGCACAAGGAGGGCAAGACACAAAAGGTCATTGAAAAAGAGGCTGGCTGTTCACAGAGCTCTGTGTCCAAGCACATTAATAGAAAGGCGAAGGGAAGGAAAAGATGTGGTAGAAAAAAAGTGTACAAGCAATAGGGATAACCGCACCCTGGAGAGGATTGTGAAACAAAACCCATTCAAAAATATGGGGGAGATTCACAAAGAGTGGACTGCAGCTGGAGTCAGTGTTTCAAGAACCACTACGCACAGACGTATGCAAGACATGGGTTTCAGCTGTCGCATTCCTTGTGTCAAGCCACTCTTGAACAACAGACAGCGTCAGAAGCGTCTCGCCTGGGCTAAAGACAAAAAGGACTGGACTGCTGCTGAGTGGTCCAAAGTTATGTTCTCTGATGAAAGTAAATTTTGCATTTCCTTTGGAAATCAGGGTCCCAGAGTCTGGAGGAAGAGAGGAGAGGCACACAATCCACGTTGCTTGAGGTCCAGTGTAAAGTTTCCACAGTCAGTGATGGTTTGGGGTGCCATGTCATCTGCTGGTGTTGGTCCACTGTGTTTTCTGAGGTCCAAGGTCAACGCAGCCGTATACCAGGAAGTTTTAGAGCACTTCATGCTTCCTGCTGCTGACCAACTTTATGGAGATGCAGATTTCATTTTCCAACAGGACTTGGCACCTGCACACAGTATCCCTGTTCTTAATTGGCCAGCAAACTTGCCTGACCTTAACCCCATAGAAAATCTATGGGGTATTGTGAAGAGGAAGATGCGATATGCCAGACCCAACAATGCAGAAGAGCTGAAGGCCACTATCAGAGCAACCTGGGCTCTTATAACACCTGAGCAGTGCCACAGACTGATCGACTCCATGCCACGCCGCATTGCTGTAGTAATTCAGGCAAAAGGAGCCCCAACTAAGTATTGAGTGCTGTACATGCTCATACTTTTCATGTTCATACTTTTCAGTTGGCCAAGATTTCTAAAAATCCTTTCTCTGTATTGGTCTTAAGTAATATTCTAATTTTCTGAGATACTGAATTTGGGATTTTCCTTAGTTGTCAGTTATAATCATCAAAATGAAAAGAAATAAACATTTGAAATATATCAGTCTGTGTGTAATGAATGAATATACAGGTGCTGGTCATATAATTAGAATATCATCAAAAAGTTCATTTTTTTATTATAAATTATTTTTAAAAATGAAACTTTCATATATTCTAGATTCCCTACATGTAAAGTAAAACATTTCAAAAGTTTTTTTTTTAAATTTTGATGATTAGAGCGTACAGCTCATGAAAGTCCAAAATCCAGTATTTCAAAATATTAGAATATTTCCTAAGATCAATCAAAAAATGGATTTGCAAAACAGAAAAGTTCAAGTTCTTTAAAGTATGTTCTTTTGTGCACTCAATACTTGATCGGCAGGACATATTACAGCAAATGACTTGCTCCTAGCACAAATTACTGCATCAGTGAAGTGTGGCATGGAAGTGATCAGCCTGTGGCACTGCTGAGGCACTATTGAGCCTTCAGATCATCTGTATATTGTTGGATCGACTGTTTCTCATCTTTCTCTTGAAAATATCCCATAGATTCAGGTCAGGCATATTGGCTGGCCAATAAAGCACAGTAATATCATGCTCAGCAAACCACTTGGAAGTGGTTTTTGCACTGTGGGCAGGTGCTAAAGTCCTGCTGGAAAAGGAAATCAGCATCTCCATAAAGCTTGTCAGCAGATGGAAGCATAAAGTGCTCCAAAATCTCCTGGAAGATGGCTGCATTGACTCTGCACTTGATAAAACACAATGGACCAACACCAGCAGACGTCACGGCCCCCCCAAATCATTATTGACTTCAGAAACTTCACACTAGACTTCAAGCAGCTTGGATTCTGTGCCTCTCCAGTCTTCCTTCATACTCTGGGACCATGATTTCAACATGAAATGCAAAATTTACTTTTATCTGAAAAGAGGACTTTCGACCACTGTTCACTGTCCAGTTCTTTTTCTCCTTAGCCCAGGTAAGATGCTTCTGACGTTGTCTCTGGTTCAGAAGTGGCTTGGTAGTCCTTTTCCTGAAGATGTCTGAGTGTGGTGACTCTTGATGCGCTGACTCCGGCTTCATTCTACTCATTGTGAAGCTCTCCCAAGTGTTTGAATTGGCTTTACTTGACAGTATTCTCAAGCTTGCGGTCATCCCTGTTGCTTGTGCACCTTTGCCTACCCAATTTCTTCCTTCCAGTCAACTTTGCATTTAATATGCTTTGATATACACTCTGTAAACAGCCACCCCATTCAGTAATGACCTTCTGTGACTTACTCTCTTTGTGGAGGGTGTCAATGATTGTCTCCTGGACCATTGCCAAGTCAGCAGTCTTCCCCATTAGTGTGGTTTCAAAGAACAAAAGATACCCGGAATTTATACTGTAGGGATGGTCATTTAATGAAACTCAAATGTAAATATTCTAATATTTTGAGATACTGGATTTTGGACTTTCATGAGCTGTATGCTCTAATCAACAAATTTAAAAAAAAAAAAACTTTTGAAATGTTTTACTTTACATGTAGGGAATCTAGAATATATGAAAGTTTCATTTTTTAAAATAATTTACAATAAAAAAATGAACTTTTTCACGATATTCTAATTATATGACCAGCACCTGTAATATACAAGTTTCACTTTTTGAATGGAATTAGTGAAATAAATCAACTTTTTGATGATATTCTAATTATATGACCAGCACCTGTATATCTCAATGGGTCAATGACGTGATGGGTATTTTTTTTTTTTTTTTTTTGTCCAAAGGCCTTAATAATAAACAAAGATATGACATCCAAAGTATGTAAGGTAGTACAACTAAATCTGTTTTACTGAGTCCAAAAGGGTTTAATTATATTTTGCTACATATAAAGGTATTTTAAAGATTTTAAAGTGTCAAAAGGTCATTCGGTTTAACCGTCCAAAGGCCAATACAGCCATTTCATTTGTGATTAAAATATCTTAAAATGTAATAAATGTAAATATTTTTTTATTCTGGCATGATTTTATAACATCATATATCAACATAATTGTATTAAAATTATGTGTAGAAGTCGTTGCTTTATGAGAAAGAATGTCCAAAAAAATGAATTTCATTGATGTCATTCAGAGTAACCAATATAAAGGGACCATTTTGGATCAAGTCATGCAGTCAGTATCATGTGACAGGATGTGACATCATTCAGACACCTGCAAAGGACCACATGGTTGTGAAGCAAAGTTACTAACTCTCTCTTAACTATCTGAAATATTTTTGTTTTCACTTGCTCATAAAAATGGAAAATGTAATATTTTAAAAACTTGTACATAATATAAAATGTTTGATTGTTCTTTTGTTAGCTAGATAGCAACCTAACTAGCTAGCTAGCTAGATATCAGCCTGTTAACATTTTTTGAAAATATCGTCATTCGGTGAAACTGAAATTTTGGTTAAACCAAATGACTCTTTTAGTGACAAATTTTATCCATCTTATAAAAAATGACAAAAGCAGTGTTAAATGATTATAAAAACCACATAATCTCATTGTTAACACTTAATAAAACTTCAAAATTAATTATATCTCTATTATGTTTTTTTTTTTTTTTTTTTTTTTACTTTTAAAAACCTTATTTGTCAATGACCCATATATATGGAAGTCATATATATATATATATATATATATATAAAACTTTGAAGTATATATATACTTCAAAGTTTTGAGCAGAGAACTAAATTGCAGGATACATTTTAAAGTATTACGTTTATGAATTTATGATCTATGACTACAGGACATTGGTGGGAAGGGTATGAATTGAGCCTGTTTACTGGGGTCTAAAAATACTGCTGTAGTGACACAACTGGCACAGCAGAGGGCATTTTTATGTATTTTAGAGTTGGAACATGTGAGATAACAGATCCTAAACCAGGTGTTTTCTGACTCAAAAGGATCCTAAAAGATAAAGATGATCCAAAAATGAAAATATAAGGGCAGCCATATATTTTAATGTATAAAGTATAAATAAAAAAGATTTTATTGTCATTGTACTAAAGCATTTGTAGATTATTTTTTCACGTTTCTATGGTGTACTGGAAAACAATAAGCATTTCATAAATTTGAATGGCTTTTATTGCCAAAAACATTTAATATATGCAAAGAGTTAATATTTTACAGTGTTGACCCTTCTTCATAACTTCTGCAATTTGCTCTGGCATGCTGGATATCACCTTCTGGGCCAAATCCTGACTGATGGTGATCCATTCTTACCTTATTAGTGCTCAGAGTTGAAAACAATTTGTGCGCCTTTTGAGGATTGACCCCAGGTTCTCTGGGATTAAGATTTGAGAAGTGGCCTCAGCCACGGATGTAATGATCTCCAAGCCACTTCACTAATCACTCTTGTCTTGTGACATTGTGCTCCATCATGCACATATCATCACCAAATTGCACCCGTATTGTTGGGAGAAGTTGCTCTTATAGAATGTTTTGATACCATTCTTTATTGCTGGCAGTGTTTTGGGGCAGAATTGGGAGAGAACCACTCCCTTGGATGAAAAGTAACCCCACACATTGATGGTCTCAGGATGCTTCACTGTTGGCACGACACAGGACTCATGGTAGCGTTCACCTTTTCTTCTCTGGACAATCGGTTTTCCAGATGTCCCAAACAGTCGGAAAGGGGCTTCATCAGAGAACAAATGCTGCTGTCCAGTCTTTGTACTTCCTGCAGAATTTCAGTCTGTTCTTGATGTTTTTCTTGGAGGGAAGTGGCTTCATTTCCACCCTTCTTGACACCAGGCCGTTGTCCAAAGTCTTGGCCTCACTTTGCAGAGTCACTCACACCCATCTGCTGCCAATATTGAGCAGCTCTGCACTGGTGGTGACACAAATCCATAGCCAACTACTCAGGAGGAGTCTGTCCTGGTGCTTACTGGACACTCTTGGGACATCCAGAAGCCTTCTTCACTGCAGTTGAACCTCTCTCCTTGAAGTTCTTGGTGATTCAGTTAATGGTTCTTTCAGGTATATTCTTTGCAGCAATTTCCTTGCATGTGAAGCTATTTTAATGCAAAGCAATAATGACTACACATCTTTCTTTGGAGGGAACCATTGCTAACAAAAGAATACTATGATTGGAAGTAGTGATGTTCGATTCTTGAACGAATCGTTCTTTTGAGCCGGTTCTCAGGAAGTAACCGTTCGAGCCAGTTCACTAATAGAACTGAATCTAACTTTAGTTCTGGGTTGATGACACAAGACACACAGCCAAAGTAGCACGTCCGACTCAAAATGAACAGAATGAGCCGGTTCAACCAACTGTCGAAGTTTGTTGAGGATTACAGAGGAGTCTGATGAGTGAGTTGACGATACAATGCAAGATGTAGGCTACTCAATACTGGTCAGTCATATCCGACATAAAGGATCCGCAAATGAAACTGTGACCAAAAACTCCGTTAACTTAAGTGAATGAAAGGCAATAATCAGCAATATGCTTTGACACAAATGACTTTATTTGAATGTTTCATTGATATAACAAGAATTATCGTACAAACCCGATTCCAAAAAAGTTGGGACACTGTACAAATTGTGAATAAAAAAGGAATGCAATGATGTGGAAGTTTCAAATTTCAATATTTTATTCAGAATACAACATAGATGACATATCAGATGTTTAAACTGAGAAAATGTATCATTTTAAGGGAAAAATAAGTTGATTTTAAATTTCATGGCATCAACACATCTCAAAAAAGTTGGGACAATGCCATGTTTACCACTGTGTGGCATCCCCTCTTCTTTTTATTACAGTCTGCAAACGTCTGGGGACTGAGGAGACAAGTTGCTCAAGTTTAGGAATAGGAATGTTGTCCCATTCTTGTCTAATACAGGCTTCTAGTTGCTCAACTGTCTTAGGTCTTCTTTGTCGCATCTTCCTCTTTATGATGCGCCAAATGTTTTCTATGGGTGAAAGATCTGGACTGCAGGCTGGCCATTTCAGTACCCGGATCCTTCTTCTACGCAGCCATGATGTTGTAATTGATGCAGTATGTGGTCTGGCATTGTCATGTTGGAAAATGCAAGGTCTTCCCTGAAAGAGACGACGTCTGGATGGGAGCATATGTTGTTCTAGAACTTGAATATACCTTTCAGCATTGATGGTGCCTTTCCAGATGTGTAAGCTGCCCATGCCACACGCACTCATGCAACCCCATACCATCAGAGATGCAGGCTTCTGAACTGAGCGCTGATAACTTGGGTTGTCCTTGTCCTCTTTAGTCCGGATGACATGGCGTCCCAGTTTTCCAGAAAGAACTTCAAATTTTGACCTGACCACAGAACAGTTTTCCACTTCGCCATAGTCCATTTTTAAATGAGCCTTGGCCCAGAGAAAATGCCTGCGCTTCTGGATCATGTTTAGATATGGCTTCTTTTTTGACCTATAGAGTTTTAGCCGGCAACGGCGAATGGCACGGTGGATTGTGTTCACCGACAATGTTTTCTGGAAGTATTGCTGAGCCCATGTTGTGATTTCCATTACAGTAGCATTCCTGTATGTGATGCAGTGCCGTCTAAGGGCCCGAAGATCACGGGCATCCAGTATGGTTTTCCGGCCTTGACCCTTACTTACAGAGATTGTTCCAGATTCTTTGAATCTTTGGATGATATTATGCACTGTAGATGATGATAACTTCAAACTTTTCTTCAAAATTTTTCTCTGAGAAACTCCTTTCTGATATTTTTCTACTATTTTTTGCCGCAGCATTGGGGGAATTGGTGACCCTCTGCCCATCTTGACTTCTGAGAGACACTGCCACTCTGAGAGGCTCTTTTTATACCCAATCATGTTGCCAATTGACCTAATAAGTTGCAAATTGGTCCTCCAGCTGTTCCTTATATGTACATTTAACTTTTCCGGCCTCTTATTGCTACCTGTCCCAACTTTTTTGGAATGTGTAGCTCTCATGAAATCCAAAATGAGCCAATATTTGGCATGACATTTCAAAATGTCTCACTTTCAACATTTGATATGTTATCTATATTCTATTGTGAATAAAATATAAGTTTATGAGATTTGTAAATTATTGCATTCCTTTTTTATTCACAAATTGTACAGTGTCTCAACTTTTTTGGAATCGGGTTTGTAGATAACCATATCGTGTTTCCTAGGTAAAAATTGCACTTGAATGCGATGAACTCGTAATCAAGACTTCAGAATTGGGAGTTGCCAAATTTTCGATAGCACATGAAGGCAGCATTACTAGAAAAGAAATGCATATTGACATCATTGCATGATGACATCAGAAACCTATGAATCGTCTTTTTGAACTGGTTCATTGAGCCGAAGTGTCTAAAAAGAACCGGTTCGCGGAAAAGAATCTGACTTTGCATCACTAATTGGAAGCACTTCATCCCTACTTTTATAGCAATGAATCTGCTCTTATAATCCAATCAGAATGATAGATTGATTTCACCTGATAGTGCTCGTTCACACTTTCCCATGTGCTGATGATATGATTACCTAAATGATGTTAGCTGGTCATTTTTGCTACATTCACACTAGCTATGTTTCCATCTACCTATTATTATGCGCATTTTGGGATATCACATCAAAAGCTGCTGGATGGAAACGGCAAGATGCGCATAAATTCTAAAAATGCGCATAAAAAAAAACTACCGCTCGTTTGAGTCGGATAAATTTTCTATCCGATAAGAAAACATGCACATAAACTATGATGGAAAAACATTTACTGAATAAATTCCTTGATGCGCATCAAAAAAAAAATCATGTGACTTTGCGCAATGGGATGGCCTAACTGTACTAACCAGCGGAAAAATCTTGTTGCAAAGCATCTTAAACACTGTTTTGGTCATTCAGAAGTCTGTTGTCAATGTGGTTTCGGTATAATTCCTCCCAGAACTGTCTTATATGACTGCGTTCCCAAACAGCAGCAACTGCCTCTGAAAAGCACGTTTATTGCGTTTCATCTGCGCGCAAATAATTTATATACGAAAATTATTATATTTGGAATCTCTTACGTTTCTTAGTGAAATTTAGCACCAGTTTATCAGGAAGTGACGATTTTGTTCTCTTTGACTCACTGGATGGAAACGGTGATTTATTCGTGAAATCAACACCACAACAACTGAAGCAGCAAACTTTGCGAAACACAAAATTTGATTTAGATTTTTATTCAGTTTATTTTGTATAACTAAAATAAAAACATTCTTGTAGTTTATAACCAGTCTTGATAAAGCAGACTAAAACAACAACAATGCTAAATATAACTTTTTCCCACTTTTTATTTTGTTTTCTAAAAGATTCCACTGACCTCCTTGCACCCCCTTGTGGCCCTTTGGGGGTCCCAGACACTGTTTTGAAAAATAATAACTGCACCTTCCACTACAATGTCCTGAGTTAAATCATAAATACTGCACAAAAATAATGCACAAAACATTGTGGTGCATTCACTCAAGCATATCCAGGGAGCTTGGTACAGGTGCACTTTTGCAATTTCCCATGATATTTCAACAAGCTGCGACACGCTTTTCTGCCTTGTGTGTCTCTCTCTGCTTAACGGGGTGCGTGCTCTATTCAGCAGTGTGGGAATGCCCTGTCCCTCGGATGAGTTACTGCACTTTGACTCTTAGCAACAAGCCAGCCAATCCCTCCATACAACCTGCACCAAGCTCAGATTTCTATTGGTCAAAATGTCAGAAGATTTGTTGGGGAGCAACACAAGAGGTAAGCATTGTTAAAAAGAATTTGCCCAAACAGGCCAGCCCTGTTGCATCTTAGCCTGATTCAATGCCAGGTAAGTAAGAAAAACAGTGTTTTTGTTGCCAACAAAAAGCTTACGGAAAGATTGTTTTCCCTCATGCTGATATAACATGTGTCTTTTTTCATGAAGACTGTAGTCAATTATCTTGTCATTTACATGAAAAAGTTGATAAATGACTTACCTTTGAAATAAATGAGTCATTTTCTGCTTCGGATCTTGGATGACATACATCATGCAGTGCTTTGAGATTCTACAGAATTATCAGAATCCTCAGGGAAAAAAGCAATAAAGATATAAATGAACAGTCATTAAAGGTCATACATTTTTAATACGTGTCCTATATTGAGCATGCCAGCTATCTTTATTGCCATGTACAAGAGAAGAGTTTTGTGTGTCGATTATGTGTTATGCAGTGTTATACGGAATGGATGGGCTACGGGGGAGAGTAAAGTGGCACAGTGAGGTTTCTGCTGGATAGGGATGCTAGTCTCATATTACACCAGACCTCAGTCAAACGACCTTGAATATGTAACAACTGGATCATCTGTGGCAGCAGGCCAAAACCGATTTCAGTTATCTTGTACACGTATTTATACTTTGTACTATAAATATCATATTTACATTCATCTAAATATCAACATCAACTTGTTATTAAAAAATACCTTAATTTTTAACAAATATACATGTATTTGTACCAGATAGATATAGATAGATAGAATGAACAACATAGAATGAACGACAGATAAACAGAATGATCTAGATAGATATAGATAGAATGAATGAACGACTAGATAGACAGAATGAACGACAGATATGTAGATAGAACAAACAGATAGATAGATAGATAGATAGATAGAATAAACGAACGAACGACAGATATGTAGATAGAACGAACAACTAGATAGATAGATAAATAGATAGATAGATAGAATGAACGACAGATATGTAGATTGATAGAATCAATGACAGATATGTAGATAGAACGAACGACTAAGACAGACAGACAGATAGACAGACAGACAGACAGATAGATAGATAGGTAGATAGAATGAACGAACGACAGATATGTAGACAGAACAAACAACTAGATAGATAGATAGATATAGATAGATAGATAGAATGAACGACAGATATGTAGAAAGAACGAACAACTAGATAGATAGATAGATAGAATGAACGACAGAA